>NW_028155149.1:0-35435 GCF_905171665.1 Trachurus trachurus | reverse complement strand
TCCGCGGGTTAAAGTTTTTTTTTGGACCAAATTTTTTTTTTTTTTTGACCAAAAATTAAAATTTCTCCAAACTCGGATATATCATCTGGGGTTCCGAGGGGAGTCCAACGCAGAAGGTTTGGTTGAAATCGGGCCGGTGGTTTTGGAGAAAATGACCAAAAACCGCTCAGGCCATTTTGAAAAAAAGAGCCACTCCGCGGGTTAAAGTTTTTTTTTGGACCAATTTTTTTTTTTTCTTTTACCAAAAATTGAAATTTCTCCAAACTCGGATATATCATCTGGGGGTCCGAGGGGAGTCCAACGCAGAAGGTTTGGTTGAAATCGGGCCGGTGGTTTTGGAGAAAATGACCAAAAACCGCTCAGGCCATTTTGAAAAAAAGAGCCACTCCGTGGGTTAAAGTTTTTTTTTTGACCAAAAATTAAAATTTCTCCAAACTCGGATATATCATCTGGGGGTCCGAGGGGAGTCCAACGCAGAAGGTTTGGTTGAAATCGGGCCGGTGGTTTTGGAGAAAATGACCAAAAACCGCTCAGGCCATTTTGAAAAAAAGAGCCACTCCGCGGGTTAAAGTTTTTTTTTGGACCAAATTTTTTTTTTTTTTTTGACCAAAAATTAAAATTTCTCCAAACTCGGATATATCATCTGGGGTTCCGAGGGGAGTCCAACGCAGAAGGTTTGGTTGAAATCGGGCCGGTGGTTTTGGAGAAAATGACCAAAAACCGCTCAGGCCATTTTGAAAAAAAGAGCCACTCCGCGGGTTAAAGTTTTTTTTTGGACCAATTTTTTTTTTTTTCTTTTACCAAAAATTGAAATTTCTCCAAACTCGGATATATCATCTGGGGGTCCGAGGGGAGTCCAACGCAGAAGGTTTGGTTGAAATCGGGCCGGTGGTTTTGGAGAAAATGACCAAAAACCGCTCAGGCCATTTTGAAAAAAAGAGCCACTCCGCGGGTTAAAGTTTTTTTTTTGACCAAAAATTAAAATTTCTCCAAACTCGGATATATCATCTGGGGTTCCGAGGGGAGTCCAACGCAGAAGGTTTGGTTGAAATCGGGCCGGTGGTTTTGGAGAAAATGACCAAAAACCGCTCAGGCCATTTTGAAAAAAAGAGCCACTCCGCGGGTTAAAGTTTTTTTTTGGACCAAAAATTAAAATTTCTCCAAACTCGGATATATCATCTGGGGGTCCGAGGGGAGTCCAACGCAGAAGGTTTGGTTGAAATCGGGCCTGTAGTTTTGGAGAAAATGACCAAAAACCGCTCAGGCCATTTTGAAAAAAAGAGCCACTCCGCGGGTTAAAGTTTTTTTTTGGACCAAATTTTTTTTTTTTTTTTGACCAAAAATTAAAATTTCTCCAAACTCGGATATATCATCTGGGGTTCCGAGGGGAGTCCAACGCAGAAGGTTTGGTTGAAATCGGGCCGGTGGTTTTGGAGAAAATGACCAAAAACCGCTCAGGCCATTTTGAAAAAAAGAGCCACTCCGCGGGTTAAAGTTTTTTTTTGGACCAAAAATTAAAATTTCTCCAAACTCGGATATATCATCTGGGGTTCCGAGGGGAGTCCAACGCAAAAGGTTTGGTTGAAATCGGGCCGGTGGTTTTGGAGAAAATGACCAAAAACCGCTCAGGCCATTTTGAAAAAAAGAGCCACTCCGCGGGTTAAAGTTTTTTTTTGGACCAAAATTTTTTTTTTTTTTGACCAAAAATTAAAATTTCTCCAAACTCGGATATATCATCTGGGGGTCCGAGGGGAGTCCAACGCAAAGGTTTGGTTGAAATCGGGCCGGTGGTTTTGGAGAAAATGACCAAAAACCGCTCAGGCCATTTTGAAAAAAAGAGCCACTCCGCGGGTTAAAGTTTTTTTTTGGAACAATTTTTTTTTTTTTTTTTTACCAAAAATTAAAATTTCTCCAAACTCGGATATATCATCTGGGGGTCCGAGGGGAGTCCAACGCAGAAGGTTTGGTTGAAATCGGGCCGGTGGTTTTGGAGAAAATGACCAAAAACCGCTCAGGCCATTTTGAAAAAAAGAGCCACTCCGCGGGTTAAAGTTTTTTTTTTGACCAAAAATTAAAATTTCTCCAAACTCGGATATATCATCTGGGGGTCCGAGGGGAGTCCAACGCAGAA
The DNA here is from genome assembly GCF_905171665.1 of Trachurus trachurus. Classification (NCBI taxonomy): domain Eukaryota; kingdom Metazoa; phylum Chordata; class Actinopteri; order Carangiformes; family Carangidae; genus Trachurus; species Trachurus trachurus. The sequence goes on along the minus strand of NW_028155149.1, from coordinate 33,304 downwards.
GGTTTGGTTGAAATCGGGCCGGTGGTTTTGGAGAAAATGACCAAAAACCGCTCAGGCCATTTTGAAAAAAAGAGCCACTCCGCGGGTTAAAGTTTTTTTTTGGACCAATGTTTTTTTTTTTTTTTACCAAAAGTAAAATTTCTCCAAACTCGGATATATCATCTGGGGGTCCGAGGGGAGTCCAACGCAAAGGTTTGGTTGAAATCGGGCCGGTGGTTTTGGAGAAAATGACCAAAAACCGCTCAGGCCATTTTGAAAAAAAGAGCCACTCCGTGGGTTAAAGTTTTTTTTTTGACCAAAAATTAAAATTTCTCCAAACTCGGATATATCATCTGGGGGTCCGAGGGGAGTCCAACGCAGAAGGTTTGGTTGAAATCGGGCCGGTGGTTTTGGAGAAAATGACCAAAAACCGCTCAGGCCATTTTGAAAAAAAGAGCCACTCCGCGGGTTAAAGTTTTTTTTTGGACCAAATTTTTTTTTTTTTTTTGACCAAAAATTAAAATTTCTCCAAACTCGGATATATCATCTGGGGTTCCGAGGGGAGTCCAACGCAGAAGGTTTGGTTGAAATCGGGCCGGTGGTTTTGGAGAAAATGACCAAAAACCGCTCAGGCCATTTTGAAAAAAAGAGCCACTCCGCGGGTTAAAGTTTTTTTTTGGACCAATTTTTTTTTTTTTCTTTTACCAAAAATTGAAATTTCTCCAAACTCGGATATATCATCTGGGGGTCCGAGGGGAGTCCAACGCAGAAGGTTTGGTTGAAATCGGGCCGGTGGTTTTGGAGAAAATGACCAAAAACCGCTCAGGCCATTTTGAAAAAAAGAGCCACTCCGCGGGTTAAAGTTTTTTTTTTGACCAAAAATTAAAATTTCTCCAAACTCGGATATATCATCTGGGGTTCCGAGGGGAGTCCAACGCAGAAGGTTTGGTTGAAATCGGGCCGGTGGTTTTGGAGAAAATGACCAAAAACCGCTCAGGCCATTTTGAAAAAAAGAGCCACTCCGCGGGTTAAAGTTTTTTTTTGGACCAAAAATTAAAATTTCTCCAAACTCGGATATATCATCTGGGGGTCCGAGGGGAGTCCAACGCAGAAGGTTTGGTTGAAATCGGGCCTGTAGTTTTGGAGAAAATGACCAAAAACCGCTCAGGCCATTTTGAAAAAAAGAGCCACTCCGCGGGTTAAAGTTTTTTTTTGGACCAAAATTTTTTTTTTTTTTTGACCAAAAATTAAAATTTCTCCAAACTCGGATATATCATCTGGGGTTCCGAGGGGAGTCCAACGCAGAAGGTTTGGTTGAAATCGGGCCGGTGGTTTTGGAGAAAATGACCAAAAACCGCTCAGGCCATTTTGAAAAAAAGAGCCACTCCGCGGGTTAAAGTTTTTTTTTGGACCAAAAATTAAAATTTCTCCAAACTCGGATATATCATCTGGGGTTCCGAGGGGAGTCCAACGCAGAAGGTTTGGTTGAAATCGGGCCGGTGGTTTTGGAGAAAATGACCAAAAACCGCTCAGGCCATTTTGAAAAAAAGAGCCACTCCGCGGGTTAAAGTTTTTTTTTTTGACCAAAAATTAAAATTTCTCCAAACTCGGATATATCATCTGGGGTTCCGAGGGGAGTCCAACGCAGAAGGTTTGGTTGAAATCGGGCCGGTGGTTTTGGAGAAAATGACCAAAAACCGCTCAGGCCATTTTGAAAAAAAGAGCCACTCCGCGGGTTAAAGTTTTTTTTTTGACCAAAAATTAAAATTTCTCCAAACTCGGATATATCATCTGGGGTTCCGAGGGGAGTCCAACGCAGAAGGTTTGGTTGAAATCGGGCCGGTGGTTTTGGAGAAAATGACCAAAAACCGCTCAGGCCATTTTGAAAAAAAGAGCCACTCCGCGGGTTAAAGTTTTTTTTTGGACCAAAAATTAAAATTTCTCCAAACTCGGATATATCATCTGGGGGTCCGAGGGGAGTCCAACGCAGAAGGTTTGGTTGAAATCGGGCCTGTAGTTTTGGAGAAAATGACCAAAAACCGCTCAGGCCATTTTGAAAAAAAGAGCCACTCCGCGGGTTAAAGTTTTTTTTTGGACCAAATTTTTTTTTTTTTTTTGACCAAAAATTAAAATTTCTCCAAACTCGGATATATCATCTGGGGTTCCGAGGGGAGTCCAACGCAGAAGGTTTGGTTGAAATCGGGCCGGTGGTTTTGGAGAAAATGACCAAAAACCGCTCAGGCCATTTTGAAAAAAAGAGCCACTCCGCGGGTTAAAGTTTTTTTTTGGACCAAAAATTAAAATTTCTCCAAACTCGGATATATCATCTGGGGTTCCGAGGGGAGTCCAACGCAGAAGGTTTGGTTGAAATCGGGCCGGTGGTTTTGGAGAAAATGACCAAAAACCGCTCAGGCCATTTTGAAAAAAAGAGCCACTCCGCGGGTTAAAGTTTTTTTTTGGACCAAAATTTTTTTTTTTTTTGACCAAAAATTAAAATTTCTCCAAACTCGGATATATCATCTGGGGGTCCGAGGGGAGTCCAACGCAAAGGTTTGGTTGAAATCGGGCCGGTGGTTTTGGAGAAAATGACCAAAAACCGCTCAGGCCATTTTGAAAAAAAGAGCCACTCCGCGGGTTAAAGTTTTTTTTTTTGTTTTTTTTACCAAAAATTAAAATTTCTCCAAACTCGGATATATCATCTGGGGGTCCGAGGGGAGTCCAACGCAGAAGGTTTGGTTGAAATCGGGCCGGTGGTTTTGGAGAAAATGACCAAAAACCGCTCAGGCCATTTTGAAAAAAAGAGCCACTCCGCGGGTTAAAGTTTTTTTTTTGACCAAAAATTAAAATTTCTCCAAACTCGGATATATCATCTGGGGGTCCGAGGGGAGTCCAACGCAGAAGGTTTGGTTGAAATCGGGCCGGTGGTTTTGGAGAAAATGACCAAAAACCGCTCAGGCCATTTTGAAAAAAAGAGCCACTCCGCGGGTTAAAGTTTTTTTTTGGACCAATTTTTTTTTTTTTTTTTTACCAAAAAGTAAAATTTCTCCAAACTCGGATATATCATCTGGGGGTCCGAGGGGAGTCCAACGCAAAGGTTTGGTTGAAATCGGGCCGGTGGTTTTGGAGAAAATGACCAAAAACCGCTCAGGCCATTTTGAAAAAAAGAGCCACTCCGCGGGTTAAAGTTTTTTTTTTGACCAAAAATTAAAATTTCTCCAAACTCGGATATATCATCTGGGGGTCCGAGGGGAGTCCAACGCAGAAGGTTTGGTTGAAATCGGGCCGGTGGTTTTGGAGAAAATGACCAAAAACCGCTCAGGCCATTTTGAAAAAAAGAGCCACTCTGCGGGTTAAAGTTTTTTTTTTGACCAAAAATTAAAATTTCTCCAAACTCGGATATATCATCTGGGGTTCCGAGGGGAGTCCAACGCAGAAGGTTTGGTTGAAATCGGGCCGGTGGTTTTGGAGAAAATGACCAAAAACCGCTCAGGCCATTTTGAAAAACAGAGCCACTCCGCGGGTTAAAGTTTTTCTTTGGACCAAATTTTTTTTTTTTTTTTTACCAAAAATTAAAATTTCTCCAAACTCGGATATATCATCTGGGGGTCCGAGGGGAGTCCAACGCAGAAGGTTTGGTTGAAATCGGGCCGGTGGTTTTGGAGAAAATGACCAAAAACCGCTCAGGCCATTTTGAAAAAAAGAGCCACTCCGCGGGTTAAAGTTTTTTTTTTTGACCAAAAATTAAAATTTCTCCAAACTCGGATATATCATCTGGGGTTCCGAGGGGAGTCCAACGCAGAAGGTTTGGTTGAAATCGGGCCGGTGGTTTTGGAGAAAATGACCAAAAACCGCTCAGGCCATTTTGAAAAAAAGAGCCACTCCGCGGGTTAAAGTTTTTTTTTGGAACAATTTTTTTTTTTTTTTTTTACCAAAAATTAAAATTTCTCCAAACTCGGATATATCATCTGGGGGTCCGAGGGGAGTCCAACGCAGAAGGTTTGGTTGAAATCGGGCCGGTGGTTTTGGAGAAAATGACCAAAAACCGCTCAGGCCATTTTGAAAAAAAGAGCCACTCCGCGGGTTAAGTTTTTTTTTTTGACCAAAAATTAAAATTTCTCCAAACTCGGATATATCATCTGGGGTTCCGAGGGGAGTCCAACGCAGAAGGTTTGGTTGAAATCGGGCCGGTGGTTTTGGAGAAAATGACCAAAAACCGCTCAGGCCATTTTGAAAAAAAGAGCCACTCCGCGGGTTAAAGTTTTTTTTTGGACCAAAATTTTTTTTTTTTTTTGACCAAAAATTAAAATTTCTCCAAACTCGGATATATCATCTGGGGGTCCGAGGGGAGTCCAACGCAGAAGGTTTGGTTGAAATCGGGCCGGTGGTTTTGGAGAAAATGACCAAAAACCGCTCAGGCCATTTTGAAAAAAAGAGCCACTCCACGGGTTAAAGTGTTTTTTTTGACCAAAAATTAAAATTTCTCCAAACTCGGATATATCATCTGGGGGTCGGAGGGGAGTCCAACGCAGAAGGTTTGGTTGAAATCGGGCCGGTGGTTTTGGAGAAAATGACCAAAAACCGCTCAGGCCATTTTGAAAAAAAGAGCCACTCCGCGGGTTAAAGTTTTTTTTTGGAGCAATTTTTTTTTTTTTTTATGACCAAAAATTAAAATTTCTCCAAACTCGGATATATCATCTGGGGTTCCGAGGGGAGTCCAACGCAGAAGGTTTGGTTGAAATCGGGCCGGTGGTTTTGGAGAAAATGACCAAAAACCGCTCAGGCCATTTTGAAAAAAAGAGCCACTCCGCGGGTTAAAGTTTTTTTTTGGACCAAAAATTTTTTTTTTTTTGACCAAAAATTAAAATTTCTCCAAACTCGGATATATCATCCGGGGGTCCGAGGGGAGTCCAACGCGGAAGGTTTGGTTGAAATCGGGCCGGTGGTTTTGGAGAAAATGACCAAAAACTGCTCAGGCCATTTTGAAAAAAAGAGCCACTCCGCGGGTTAAAGTTTTTTTTTTGACCAAAAATTAAAATTTCTCCAAACTCGGATATATCATCTGGGGTTCCGAGGGGAGTCCAACGCAGAAGGTTTGGTTGAAATCGGGCCGGTGGTTTTGGAGAAAATGACCAAAAACCGCTCAGGCCATTTTGAAAAAAAGAGCCACTCCGCGGGTTAAAGTGTTTTTTTTGACCAAAAATTAAAATTTCTCCAAACTCGGATATATCATCTGGGGGTCCGAGGGGAGTCCAACGCAGAAGGTTTGGTTGAAATCGGGCCGGTGGTTTTGGAGAAAATGACCAAAAACCGCTCAGGCCATTTTGAAAAAAAGAGCCACTCCGCGGGTTAAAGTTTTTTTTTGGAGCAAATTTTTTTTTTTTTTATGACCAAAAATTAAAATTTCTCCAAACTCGGATATATCATCTGGGGTTCCGAGGGGAGTCCAACGCAGAAGGTTTGGTTGAAATCGGGCCGGTGGTTTTGGAGAAAATGACCAAAAACCGCTCAGGCCATTTTGAAAAAAAGAGCCACTCCGCGGGTTAAAGTTTTTTTTTGGACCAAAAATTTTTTTTTTTTTGACCAAAAATTAAAATTTCTCCAAACTCGGATATATCATCCGGGGGTCCGAGGGGAGTCCAACGCGGAAGGTTTGGTTGAAATCGGGCCGGTGGTTTTGGAGAAAATGACCAAAAACCGCTCAGGCCATTTTGAAAAAAAGAGCCACTCCGCGGGTTAAAGTTTTTTTTTTGACCAAAAATTAAAATTTCTCCAAACTCGGATATATCATCTGGGGTTCCGAGGGGAGTCCAACGCAGAAGGTTTGGTTGAAATCGGGCCGGTGGTTTTGGAGAAAATGACCAAAAACCGCTCAGGCCATTTTGAAAAAAAGAGCCACTCCGCGGGTTAAAGTTTTTTTTTGGACCAAAATTATTTTTTTTTTTTGACCAAAAATTAAAATTTCTCCAAACTCGGATATATCATCTGGGGGTCCGAGGGGAGTCCAACGCAGAAGGTTTGGTTGAAATCGGGCCGGTGGTTTTGGAGAAAATTTTTTTTTTTTTTTTTTTTTTTGATCAAAATTTTATTTAATTCCTCAAAACATTAGGAAAGAAAAAAACAAAAAAAACATAGTGAATAATACAGGGCACAAGGGAGTGTGGTAGATAAACGATAGACAGTACTAACAAACAAGACCACAATAAAAAATAAAAATAAAAATAAAAAAGGGGAACAGAACCAGAGCAGATGCACACAGAACAAGATACAAATAAATAAAGATAGAAAGAAATAAAAGAATAAGATAAATGAATAAATGTCAAAAATTGAATGAAGAATGATAACAATGATGATAGCAATAAAGTTTCAGTAAAATAAAATAATAAAGTGTAAAAAAAAAAAAAAATAATAATATATATATATAATAATAATATTTTTTTTTTTTAATTCTGGTGCGGGAAAAAAAAAAAAAAATTCCAAACAAAACTATTAATAGTCATTAATACACTCTGAGTCATATTAATTATATATTATAAATACACTAAAAATAATAATAATAAAAAATAAAAAAAAATGTAAAAAGATGCTCTGATACCACACAGCAATAACAAATACTTCACAGACAAGACTCACACACACAGAAACAAAGACAACCACAGACAAACAAGACAAACAGGGCCTGTAGGGTTAGACAACCCTAGAATTTAGAGGAAGAGAGAGAGAGAAAAAAAAGGGATAAATATTAAATAAATAAATAATAATAATTATCATAGAAGCTATGACGCGTTAATTTTCTGAATATGCTCGATGGCCTTAGACCAGGTCAGAAGAGAGTCAGATTTTGCTCCATTGATTCTGGCAGTAGATCTTTCTAGTAAACAAATATCAAAAAATAAATTAATCCAAAGTTTATTTAGAGAGATAGCGGGTTCAAACCAATTTTTAATAATAGATTTTTTAGTTGCAGTTGAGGCTGCCATTAAGATCCGTTTCTCCTGAAAAGAAACATACACATTGGGGTTATAACCCAGTAAATAAAGAGCAGGACAGGTAGGAAGAGATTTACCAATAATTTTGCTAACAATATTATTTACATATTTCCAAAAAGAATTAATCAGGGGACAGTGCCAAAACATATGGAGGTAATCCCCTTTCACTGAGTTGGAACAGTTGGGGCAAGCATCATTATCTATCAAATTAAATTTAAATCTGCGTTCAGGGGTAAAATAAAATTTGTGAATGAACTTGAAATGAATTAACTGATGGGCTAAATTCTTTGATGATGAAAATAAATTAAACCATATTGTGTGCCAGTCACAAACCAGATCAAGAGATTGTAAAAAATGTTCCCAGCCATATAAAACAGGAAGGGGTTTCAAACCAGTTGAAACAAGTTTGGTATAGATTCGAGAAACTAGTTTGTACTTTAAGGAGAGCAGAGCTATTATTGGATGAGAGCCGAGAGAGACGTCCCAAGGAACCCCATAAGTTTTTAAGGCAGTGCGGAGTTGGAGGTAAAAAAACCACGAGGAACCTGGGATGGAAAAAGAATTTTTAAGGTCTTGAAAGGATCGGAGGCCTTGGTCATCAAAGATGTCACCTAATACCTTGATCCCCTGTTTAGACCACTCGTGACAGGTAAAGGGCATTGACCCGGTTAATAAAGCATTATTGTGCCAGATGGGAGAGGAAGAGTGAAATTTACACGCAATAGACAAGTGCTTTTCAATGCAGTACCAGATAGATAATGTGTTAGATACGATGGAACCCATATGTGATTTAGCAGTTTTAAGTTTAACAAACGAAAAAGGTAAGTCCTGGATTCTGATTGGATATGTCATAGCGTTTTCTATAGCTCGCCAGGGTACTTCTGAAGTGGGATCCAACCAGACTTTAAGAGCTCTAAGATGAAAAGACCAAAAGTAATGTTTAGAGTTTGGTAGAGCAAGACCGCCAAGTACTTTGGGACGGGAAAGAGTAGAAAGACTTATCCTAGCTTGTTTCCCCTTCCAGATAAAGTTTCTACATAAAGACTCCAGGTCTTTAAAAAAGGTGGTTGGTGGAGGAAGAGGGAGCATGGAAAATAAAAAAGTAATTCTAGGCAGAATATTCATTTTTATAGTAGAGATACGGCCAAACAGGCCACAGTTCAGGGATGACCAGGTATCAAAATCTTTCTTTACTTTTATTAAAGCAGAGTTAAAATTGTCTTTTATTATTTGAGAGATTGTTGGCCTTATAGTGATACCAAGATATGTAAAACCCTGAGGTTGTATGGATACTGGAAAATTTGACAGATTAAGATTTGTGGGTGTGAGGTGGAGGGGCATAAGGATGGACTTTGACCAATTGATTTTATAGCCGGAAAAGGAGCCAAAAGTTTGGAAAAGGTTGAGAACGTTGGGTAGGGAGTTGGCGATGTCACTTAGATACAAAAGAATGTCATCTGCATACAAAGAAATGTAATGAGATGTATTCATAATTTGGACAGGTGTGATGACATTATTTTGTCTCAATGCAAGGGCTAATGGTTCCAGCGAGAGGGCAAATAGAGCAGGAGATAATGGGCAGCCCTGTCTGGTCCCTCTTGTCAAGAAGAAGTCACAAACACCAGGGTGACCAGTCTGGACACGTGCAGATGGGTCTGTGTATAGTGTTTGGACCGTATGAATAAAATAGGGGCCGAAGCCAAAGCGTTTCAACACTGCCAATAAAAAACTCCACTCCACACGGTCAAAAGCCTTCTCCGCATCTAATGACAAAATTGCTGAAGGATGTTTCTCAGAAGCTGTATCTATTACATGTAATAAACGACGAATATTGTCTGAGGCCATCCGACCCTTCACAAAGCCAGTTTGGTCAGGGTGGAGCAAAAAAGAAACAACAGAGTCTAACCTTCGTGATAAGACCTTGGCAAACAATTTGAAATCTGCATTCAAGATAGATAGGGGGCGGTAGCTAGCGCATTCGGCTGGGTCCTTACCTTTTTTCAACAGTAACGAGATGAGTGCATTCTTTTGGTCTCTGTGGAAAGAGCCAACATCTAAAGAGAAGTTAAACGAGTCAAAAACGATGGGGCCGATCAACTGCCACAAGGCTAAAAGTAATTCGGGGGGTATTCCATCTAAGCCTGGAGACTTTCCTTTTGGCATTGAGGCCAAGGCATTTTCAATCTCATTTAAAGTAATCGGAGCTTCTAATAGAGAGAAATGTGAATCAGAGAGAGTAGGAAAATTTAAAGAGTCTAAAAAGGACTCCATTTCTTGGTGATCGTCTGGAGCTTCTGATGTATATAATTTAGAGTAATAACGTGTAAAAACATGATTAATATCAGAGGGAAGTGTGCACAGTTCACCAGCGTCATTTTTAATACAATTAATAGAGGCTGTATGTTCTGATTGTTTTAATTTCAATGCCAGGAGCTTGCTTGGCCTTTCAGAATATTCATAGTATTTTTGTCTGGTTTTCAAATGCAGGAACTCAGCATGTGCAGTAGTAAGACACCTATGTTCCAGCCTAGCTGAAGTTAGAAGCCTTTGAGTGGCTTCTGTGAAGTTAATTTTCTGCTGGGCTTCAAGTAATGATATCTGTTTTTCAAGATTTTCGAGGGTCTCCCTGCGTTTTTTGCTCAGGTAAGATGAGAAAGACGTACAGACCCCCCTAATATGACATTTAGTTACTTCCCAGAGTATATGTGGGTTGACCGAAGATTGTTTATTGAGATGGAGAAAGTCCTTTAGACTTTGGGTGATATAAATGAAAAAATCCTTATTTTGAAGAAGCGTGGTATTAAAACGCCATCTCTTACATCTGATAGGTTCTGAAAAATGTTTAAGAGAAAAACTAATCGGGGAATGGTCGGAAAGGAGCATAGGCAGAATAGTAACCTGGGCATCATATTTCAGAAGCTTTGGAGAAATGAAAAAGAAATCAATACGGGAATAAGAAGAGTGGCGAGCAGAAAAATAGGTGTAATCTTTAGTAGAAGGGTTTAACTGACGCCATGCATCAATGATGTTTAATTCTTTTAGGAAAGCTGTAATGTATGAAGATGCTGGTTTCCGAAAGGATGAGTCATGTTTAGTGGTATCCAATACCGGATCAATTATCAAATTAAAATCTCCAGCCAGAATCAAAATGGAGTCAGAAAAATTCAACAGTGTTGACTTAATGCTGTTAAAGAAATTGGTATTGAGAGTATTTGGAGCATAGATAGAGGCTAAACAGAACTTAGAACCTTTTAAAGTAACAACTGCATAACAAAATCTACCATCATTGTCAGAGCCCACAGTCCTCAGAGTGAGCTCTAATCTCCTTCTGACCACAATCAAGGTACCTTTGGTTTTATTTGAAGCTGAAGAGGAAGAAAGTACTTTAAAGTGTTTATTCTGAAATCTATTAACATCAGAGGATTTTAAATGAGTCTCCTGTATAAAGGCAATATCCACATTTTTTCGTTTTAAATAATCTAAACACTTGATCCTTTTTACTGGTGAGTTTAAGCCACGAGCATTCAGCGTCAAAAAATTAAAGGATGTCATCTTTGATAATGCCAAAAGGGGTTGCAATGCTATGATTAGTAACACAGGCCATGTGTCTGAGTAGACAATACTGAAAAGGGAGAACGAGACATAGGACGACAACAACAACGACAACAACACCAGCAACAACAACATCAACGACCACACTGATAGCAGCAACAAAACTAGATGCTGAGAAAATAACAAAAAAAAGGAGCCCATGTGCCCATGTGTATATCACTACATGACAAATAACATAGAGAACATAAAAGAGCCAGTATGCCAGGGGAGAAGCCAATAGCACCCCTGTAAAAGGACTGGCAGAAGGAAACATAGTGAGGGACCTCGGGTAACTGACACAAGGTGGGAAAGCTCGGTCCAAGCTCGCATTATATATGCATAAGTGCTACCACAGAATAACCAAGGCAATAAGAAAAGATTTCCAGCAGCAATATTGCATTACACACACTTTAATCAGGATAATAGAATTAAAAAGAAAGAAGAAAAAAAAAGAAAGAAAGAAAATGAAAATTCATTCATCATCAAAAACATCTATCATCCGTCTGTTAGTGAAACAGAAAACCTCGAATAGGAGGGTCAACTAGCCAAATATAAAGTACTATACATACTCCATAAACATGATTTAAATAATAAAGATTACAGAAGGCTGACCATATTACCATTTTTAAATTTTTAAGTTCTTACCCCCAACCCCAACCCCCCCCACTCTCCCCACATTGAGAGAAGCACCGCTCTGTCTTACTTGAGAGGAAGGAGAGGAAAAAAAAAAAAAAAAAAAAAAAGGGGGGGGGGGGGGGGGGGGGGCTATGGTGGTTACTAAGAAGAGTAAGGGAAATTTACAGATAACCTATACTATCTATTCCCTACATATATAAAAAAGAGGTAAAGAAAAGAAAAAAGAGGAAAGTAAATTAATAATAATAAGTAATTAAAAAAAAAATTATAATAATAAAGGGGGAAGGGGTAGGGTAAATAAAATAAAAAATATAATACATCTCATTTTTTCTCCTTTTTAAGAAATGAGGAGGGGAGAGAGCGAGAGGGAGAGAGAGAGAGAGAGAGAGAGAGAGAGAGAGAGAGAAGGGGGAGAGAAGGAAAGAGAGAATGTACGTATGCGCATGATTTGTGTGTGTGTGTGTGTGTGTGTGTGTGTGTGTGTGTGTGTGTGTGTGTGTGTGTGTGTGTGTGTGTGTGTGTGTGTGTGTGTGTGTGCGTGTGTGCGTGTGTGCGTGTGCATTCTGTACGGCAGAGATCCTGACAGGGAGTCAGGATGCGCTATTTAATTTTCTTCCAGGAACTTTTGCGCTTCCTCGGGTACGTCGAACATGTAGTCATCATTCTTCAGAGTAATTTTAAGTCTGGCGGGGTACAGCAGGAAGTTTTTGATGCCCTTCTTGCGCAGTCCTTTCATGACCTCGGAGAAGGCCTGTCTGTGGTTAGAGGTGTAGGGGGAGTAATCCGCAAACAGGAGCAGCTTGTGACCCCCGTGAGAGAGCGAGGATCCTGCCTCTCGATATGCGTCCAGAATGGCCTTTCTGTCGGGATATCGGAGCAGCCTGAAGATCACAGGTCTGGGGCCGCCCCTATCTTTAGCCGACTTGGAATAAACTCTGTGTGCACGTTCGATTTCCATGGGACCCCTCGAAGCCAGCTTAGGCCGCGTTCAGACTGCCAGCCAAAATCCGATTTTTACCCCATCCAGATTGGAACTGGATGGCTCTTTTTAAGTCTGAACAGTCCCAAATCACATGAAATCCGATTTTTGCAAAACGGATCGAAACCACCTCCAGGAGGTAGTTTCAGATCGCATTTGGACAGATGCGTCTCAGTCTGAACAGCTCCAAACACTCAGATCGGTTTTGACTGTCCGTGACGTCACTCTACGCGACGCCAGACCTGACCCAATGCGCCAAACCACCCGCCTGTTTCGAGTTGTGGAGCTACGTTACCGGTATGGAGCAGTCGGAAGATGCCGAAAACAACAGTCCTTGGACAGAGGAAGAAACGAAATGCCTCATTAATCTGTGGGGAGATGGGTCCGTTCAAGCGAAGCTCGAGGGCATGTATCGGAATAAGTCGATTTATGAAAGTCTTTCGCGTTCTTTGAGAGAAAGGGGATTCCGGCGGACGTGGCTGCAGTGCCAGAGGAAGATAAAAAGTTTAAAAACTAAATATAAAGAGATCAAGGATAGCAACAACAAAAGTGGTGCAGGGCGAAACAATTTCCCCTTTTATGACTTATTAGATAGCATCCTTGGGGACAAGCCCAGTGTTCGCCCACTGATGGTGCTTGACAGCTCCGCTTCCACCGAAGAAGGCGAGGAGGAGGATCCGAATAGCGGCAACGCAGGTGAGTTTAACGGTAGTTAACTGGCTAATGTAACCTAACATACTTAGCATGTTAGCTGCAGCTAGTGCTAATTACTGTTAGCGACGCTGAAGTTAGCACGTTTGTTTCCAGCTTTGACAAGGTCCAGATCCTACACCAATAACGTTAACGAGCCGTCAATCCAGCACTAGGTGTCAAAGGAGACTCCACAGTTTCATAAAAACACACCTTCAGATTTGTTAAACCATTATTCTAGTCGTGAAAGCTTAAAAAAGGGACATTTGGGGAAAAGTCTAGGGGAAAACTGTGAAATGTCCCTTTTTGCATATTGACAAGTAGAATAAAGGTTTCACAAATCTGAAAGTGTGTTTTTATTAAACTATGGAGTCCAGCCTTGGTTTGACATTCCTGATGGAAGCTGGAAAATAACTTCAGTGTCTGTGTTACTGCTATCACAAAGTTATGTTACAACCATTAGCTAATACAATTGTTAAAGCCCATTTCACTACTTGAACTGTGGTATCTATCCATGTTTTCCTTAGATGTGCCCACACAATCTGAGTCTGCTGATGCATCAGTGTCAAGCATCAGAAGTCCAAGTCCAGCTTCCTCTGGGAGTGGTACTTCTTCTGGACACTCCTCAACCAACCCTGGAACTCCCTCCATCGCCCCTGGAAGTGGAAACTCTTCTGAAACTACTTCAGAACGTGGTAAGTCGTATTCATAAACATGTTATGATGCATCAGATCAATTAGTAGCTATTGTTTAATTATCAAGTGACAATTTGTGATAGTCTAGTAGCTGCAACTTTGATTGCTGGATTGCTGATGGGGATGTGGGTTATGATTACCTTCATGACATAATATGCTGCACTCAAGATATTTTATTAACGTAAAGTAAAACCTGCTGTAGGTTCACAAACCATGGATTTATGTTCATAACTAACCAACACTTGCAGGGGTATACAGACAGAGAGACACTTAAGGAGGGGTAGACAGACAGACTGAAATACAGATACAAGGAGGGGTAACTACACAGACACCAGGTTAGACAGACAGATCGACAGACACAATTGGTAGATATATTGTAGACACAGTAGGAGGGGTAGACAGACAGACAACAGAAGGGTTAAAAAAAGAAGCAAAATTGGTCTATAACATGTATATCCTCTTCAGGGACCACAACAAGCCGTAAGCGGAAAAACAAGATGGAGGCAGCTTTGGATGTTTTCGCCAAAAAAATGGGTGAGGTGCTGGAAAAGGACAATCATGTGTTACTCCAGATGCAGGCCGCACAGCACCAACATGAAATGGCGATGATGACCTTTCTTGGCCAGCTCATCAAGGATGGACAATCTCAGCGCTGTCCCCCAGTTCCTCCCAGCCACCACTCTTCCTTTCCCCCAGGAGCATCACACCAACCACCAGAGTTCCAGCCATTATTGCCACCTTATCAACAGGGGTCTCGCACCCAGCAGCACACATATCTGCCAAGGATGCCTCAGCCTCTACATAACCGACCTCAAACATCTTATTTGCAAGACCTCCTAGACGACCAACTTACTTTTCCACATGATAGCCAAACATAGGTCAGCCAAACAACTAGGCAGTTTCTGATTTTTCAGGTGAAGCTTTAAAGTGAAGCAAACAGAATGCAAACTTGTTAAATAATACTAAAAATGTATTCAAGTATTCAGTTCATTTTTATTACATAAATGTCACATTTTGTTTACAGAAAAAATGTTTTTCACTGCCACTGAACAACAGGGAAGTTAACTGTGTATGCACTTTGAATGTTCAAGTTGCACTTTAATAAAGGCAAAGTAAAAAAAAAAGAAAAGAAATGCTAGTCTGTTCCTTTTTTCGTGGGTATTTATAAAGGTTAAAATAATGCAGAAACATATTTAGATAACGGAAGGCAAGGTGTCTGTAGTCCTCATAAAGTAACTCTAGTTACACTTCACGGAAATAGCGTGTAAGTGCTTCCCTCACTCTCTGTGGCCCGACGAGGTTCTCAGCGTTATCACTGAACTCTGTGATTGGTTCTGGTTCTGGTGCATTGTCCTGGTTGTCCTCAAAGACATCCTGGTCTTCACAAACATCCCCTTGGACTTCACACACATTGTGTAGAACACAGCAAGCTGTAAAGTTAAAGTGACATTATAATTATTAGACTTTATTGATGTGGAGGTTGTTAGTTTGTGTTTTTCTTATATGTTTACATGCTGTCTGAGATGCACTTTCTATGTTTGACACATCCACATGACCTGCACCTTCAGCGCCCTGCATTGTGTCAAACAGAATGCTAACCTCGCCTGTTTTTAAATGAATGACATACAGTAAGTTACTTATCAATAGGTACCTGTGATGACATAAGGCACGTTCATGATGTCCACGTCCAGCTGCTTGCTCAAGCACCGCCATCTGCTCTTAAGCCTTCCAAATGAACACTCGATCGTCATTCTGGCTCTGCTTAGGCTATAGTTGAAGTGGCGTTGGTCCTCTGACAGCCCACCCTCTGGGTATCCCTTCATGATCCAGCTACGTAGAGGATAGGCTGGATCACCGAGGAGCATGATGGGCACTGCTGTGCCACAAATGACTTCGGTGTCCTAAGGTCATAGAACAATATGGAAATTGATGTGTACTGTGACTGCTCCACATGAATGATGTTTACCAAAAAGCAGCATTAGCACTTACTTGTGGGAAGAGAGTTCCCTCCTCACCTCTTCTGTAAAGGTCAGAGTTCCGCAACACCCTGCAGTCGTGGACACTCCCTGGATATCCCACATTGATGTTTGTGAACCTGTGGCAATGATAACATAACATGGATAGAGAAAGATGTAGTTATAATAATAATAATAATCATAACTATTATGCTGCATACTAAAGATGGATATTAATGACAGTGTTTTTACTGCAAAGACTCAAAATCAAACCAAGGATATCTTGTCTGATCCCCCCCCACCCCACCCCACCCCCCACACACACCTATTTAAAAAGTCTAAACATGACATTTTTCCCAGATTAGCATCCTATGGGCTCTATGCATAGCTCCAGTACTTCCTATTTCCTCTTACATTATTGGACAAACTAAGCCAGGTGTGTCTGAGCAGGCACAATGGTCAGACACACCTGGATTAATCAATTTGTCCAACAATGTAAGACAGGAAATAAAAGAGCTGCAGCTGTGCATAGAGCCCATTGCTCAGTAGTAGTAAAAAAAACAACAACTGTTACCTTGACTGGTGATCACACACAGCTTGGAGGATCACCGAATGCCATCCTTTCCTATTAAAATACTCGGTGTGGTTCTGTTGGGGTGCGATCACTGGGATATGTGACCCATCTATGCATCCCCCGCAGCGAGGGTAGCCCCACCGCGTTTGGAAGCCCCGGACGATGCGCTGCAGGTGATCTCCCACTGGGAGCTTGATGTACTCCTTCTGCAGGGCAGTCAAGGCAGTACAGACCTCGCCAACAACCACGCACACCGTTGCCTTGCCTATTCCAAACAGGTGGGCAACGGTGCGGTACCCTGACCCTGTGGCTAACCACCACAAGGTGACCGCGACACGTTTGTCCACCGCGATTGCCCGCCTGAGGTGCGTGTCCTGGCGTGTGAGCGTTGCTCGTAGGCGATCCGTCAGCATGTCAAATGTTGCTCGGCACATTCTGAAATTTGCGAGCCATTGGTCGTCATCAAAACTGCCAAGGACTACATTTTCCCACCAGTCGTAGCTCTTCGGGTGGCACCACACTTGTCGCTGCACAGCAACGCCTGCAGTGAGTGCAGCACGAAGCATTGCTGTGTATGAACCGACCAGCCTCCTACGACGTTGAATGTGCCAGGTGCGTCTGACATGTTCTGCACCCCTACTGGACAGCGATAAGGACAATATACTCATGTGAGCTGCCTCCATCTGGTTTGTTATTGTTTTTCTTGTCGCTATTACATGACGTCACACAATACACGCGCTGGATGACGCCTCCGCTCCGACGTCGTTGCTACAGCAACCTGTCAGATGGGTCAATAATGTGGCCCAGTCTGAACAGAGCCAAATGCGATTTGGACACTTGCTAAAACAGTGTGGACAGTCAGCCCTAAAAATCGGATATGAGAAGGAATCAGATTTGAATCAGATTTGCCTGCAGTCTGAACGCGGCTTTAGGGAGCCAAATAGGAAGTTTGGACTGAATGAATCCAGGACAGTCATCTCCCTCCTCTCCCTCAGGTAGGAAGGCAAGCCTCAGGTTGGATCTGCGGTTGTAATCTTCCTGTGCCGCTAGTTGACCCTCCAGAGTTTTTATTTTTTTTCCATTTAAGTTGCTCTGTTCGCGCTGAGTGCGCACTTCTGTCTGGATAATGTCAGTTCTGTCTGATAACAACTTAAGAGAGCCAGAGAGAGTAATAAAGTCATTTTCCATCCGAGACACAGTAGTTTTGAGGCTGTTAATGTCTGATTGGATCTGAGTGACAGTCAGCTGCGTGATTTTCACCTCGGAGCGAACTAAATTTATAGCTTCTTTTAAATCAGTGATCCCACTCCCTAGACCAATCAGGTGCTGCAATATTGTTGCGCTTTCTTCAGCGTTTTGCTTACCAGGAGCAGCATTCGGTAGATGAATGAGTCGGGTGAAGTTTGGCGTTTCAGCAACAGCTGTGTCGGACTCATGCGTCTCGCTGCCGGCATTGTCCTCCTCAGACAGTTTGTATTTTTTATCATCCTGGAATGATGTTGGGGAAGGTGTAGCAGGGTACATCTCGTCGTTATCTCTCTTGGTATTAGGCGTTCCAAACGGCATTTAGACAGAGATGAGTAACACCGTTAAATAGGTAAATATAAGTTTCAAGCGAGCGAGCTATCCACTCAAGCAGCCATCCAGCTCAGTGAGCTCAGTGACCCGGAAGTCACATGTCTCCATTTTTTTGGAGAAAATGACCAAAAACCGCTCAGGCCATTTTGAAAAAAAGAGCCAGTCCGCGGGTTAAAGTTTTTTTTTTGACCAAAAATTAAAATTTCTCCAAACTCGGATATATCATCTGGGGGTCCGAGGGGAGTCCAACGCAGAAGGTTTGGTTGAAATCGGGCCGGTGGTTTTGGAGAAAATGACCAAAAACCGCTCAGGCCATTTTGAAAAAAAGAGCCACTCCGCGGGTTAAAGTTTTTTTTTGGACCAATTTTTTTTTTTTTTTTTTACCAAAAAGTAAAATTTCTCCAAACTCGGATATACACTATATTACCAAAAGTATTCGCTCACCCATTCAAATGATCAGAATCAGGTGTCCTAATCACTTGGCCTGGCCCCAGGTGTATAAATTCAAGCACTCAGGCATGCGCTTTTGGAAGAATGGTCAAAAATTCCTATAAACACTCTCCTCAACCTTGTGGACAGTCTTCCCAGAAGAGTTGAAGCTGTAATAGCTGCAAAAGGTGGACCGACATCATATTGAATTCTATGAGTTAGGAATGGGATGGCACTTCAGTTCATAGAATGAGTAAAGGCAGGTGAGCGAATACTTTTGGTAATATAGTGTATCATCTGGGGGTCCGAGGGGAGTCCAACGCAAAGGTTTGGTTGAAATCGGGCCAGTGGTTTTGGAGAAAATGACCAAAAACCGCTCAGGCCATTTTGAAAAAAAGAGCCACTCCGCGGGTTAAAGTTTTTTTTTTGACCAAAAATTAAAATTTCTCCAAACTCGGATATATCATCTGGGGGTCCGAGGGGAGTCCAACGCAGAAGGTTTGGTTGAAATCGGGCCGGTGGTTTTGGAGAAAATGACCAAAAACCGCTCAGGCCATTTTGAAAAAAAGAGCCACTCCGCGGGTTAAAGTTTTTTTTTTGACCAAAAATTAAAATTTCTCCAAACTCGGATATATCATCTGGGGTTCCGAGGGGAGTCCAACGCAGAAGGTTTGGTTGAAATCGGGCCGGTGGTTTTGGAGAAAATGACCAAAAACCGCTCAGGCCATTTTGAAAAAAAGAGCCACTCCGCGGGTTACAGTTTTTTTTTGGACCAAAATTTTTTTTTTTTTTTGACCAAAAATTAAAATTTCTCCAAACTCGGATATATCATCTGGGGGTCCGAGGGGAGTCCAACGCGGAAGGTTTGGTTGAAATCGGGCCGGTGGTTTTGGAGAAAATGACCAAAAACCGCTCAGGCCATTTTGAAAAAAAGAGCCACTCCGCGGGTTTAAGTTTTTTTTTTTACCAAAAATTAAAATTTCTCCAAACTCGGATATATCATCTGGGGTTCCGAGGGGAGTCCAACGCAGAAGGTTTGGTTGAAATCGGGCCGGTGGTTTTGGAGAAAATGACCAAAAACCGCTCAGGCCATTTTGAAAAAAAGAGCCACTCCGCGGGTTAAAGTTTTTTTTTTGACCAAAAATTAAAATTTCTCCAAACTCGGATATATCATCTGGGGGTCCGAGGGGAGTCCAACGCAGAAGGTTTGGTTGAAATCGGGCCGGTAGTTTTGGAGAAAATGACCAAAAACCGCTCAGGCCATTTTGAAAAAAAGAGCCACTCCGCGGGTTAAAGTTTTTTTTTGGACCAAATTTTTTTTTTTTTTTTGACCAAAAATTAAAATTTCTCCAAACTCGGATATATCATCTGGGGTTCCGAGGGGAGTCCAACGCAGAAGGTTTGGTTGAAATCGGGCCGGTGGTTTTGGAGAAAATGACCAAAAACCGCTCAGGCCATTTTGAAAAAAAGAGCCACTCCGCGGGTTAAAGTTTTTTTTTGGACCAATTTTTTTTTTTTTTCTTTTACCAAAAATTGAAATTTCTCCAAACTCGGATATATCATCTGGGGGTCCGAGGGGAGTCCAACGCAGAAGGTTTGGTTGAAATCGGGCCGGTGGTTTTGGAGAAAATGACCAAAAACCGCTCAGGCCATTTTGAAAAAAAGAGCCACTCCGCGGGTTTAAGTTTTTTTTTTGACCAAAAATTAAAATTTCTCCAAACTCGGATATATCATCTGGGGTTCCGAGGGGAGTCCAACGCAGAAGGTTTGGTTGAAATCGGGCCGGTGGTTTTGGAGAAAATGACCAAAAACCGCTCAGGCCATTTTGAAAAAAAGAGCCACTCCGCGGGTTAAAGTTTTTTTTTGGACCAAATTTTTTTTTTTTTTTGACCAAAAATTAAAATTTCTCCAAACTCGGATATATCATCTGGGGGTCCGAGGGGAGTCCAACGCAGAAGGTTTGGTTGAAATCGGGCCGGTGGTTTTGGAGAAAATGACCAAAAACCGCTCAGGCCATTTTGAAAAAAAGAGCCACTCCGCGGGTTAAAGTTTTTTTTTTGACCAAAAATTAAAATTTCTCCAAACTCGGATATATCATCTGGGGTTCCGAGGGGAGTCCAACGCAGAAGGTTTGGTTGAAATCGGGCCGGTGGTTTTGGAGAAAATGACCAAAAACCGCTCAGGCCATTTTGAAAAAAAGAGCCACTCCGCGGGTTAAAGTTTTTTTTTGGACCAAATTTTTTTTTTTTTTTGACCAAAAATTAAAATTTCTCCAAACTCGGATATATCATCTGGGGTTCCGAGGGGAGTCCAACGCAGAAGGTTTGGTTGAAATCGGGCCGGTGGTTTTGGAGAAAATGACCAAAAACCGCTCAGGCCATTTTGAAAAAAAGAGCCACTCCGCGGGTTAAAGTTTTTTTTTGGACCAATTTTTTTTTTTTTTTTTTACCAAAAATTAAAATTTCTCCAAACTCGGATATATCATCTGGGGGTCCGAGGGGAGTCCAACGCAGAAGGTTTGGTTGAAATCGGGCCGGTGGTTTTGGAGAAAATGACCAAAAACCGCTCAGGCCATTTTGAAAAAAAGAGCCACTCCGCGGGTTAAAGTTTTTTTTTTTACCAAAAATTAAAATTTCTCCAAACTCGGATATATCATCTGGGGTTCCGAGGGGAGTCCAACGCAGAAGGTTTGGTTGAAATCGGGCCGGTGGTTTTGGAGAAAATGACCAAAAACCGCTCAGGCCATTTTGAAAAAAAGAGCCACTCCGCGGGTTAAAGTTTTTTTTTTGACCAAAAATTAAAATTTCTCCAAACTCGGATATATCATCTGGGGGTCCGAGGGGAGTCCAACGCAGAAGGTTTGGTTGAAATCGGGCCGGTAGTTTTGGAGAAAATGACCAAAAACCGCTCAGGCCATTTTGAAAAAAAGAGCCACTCCGCGGGTTAAAGTTTTTTTTTGGACCAAATTTTTTTTTTTTTTTTGACCAAAAATTAAAATTTCTCCAAACTCGGATATATCATCTGGGGTTCCGAGGGGAGTCCAACGCAGAAGGTTTGGTTGAAATCGGGCCGGTGGTTTTGGAGAAAATGACCAAAAACCGCTCAGGCCATTTTGAAAAAAACAGCCACTCCGCGGGTTAAAGTTTTTTTTTGGACCAAAAATTTTTTTTTTTTTGACCAAAAATTAAAATTTCTCCAAACTCGGATATATCATCCGGGGGTCCGAGGGGAGTCCAACGCGGAAGGTTTGGTTGAAATCGGGCCGGTGGTTTTGGAGAAAATGACCAAAAACCGCTCAGGCCATTTTGAAAAAAAGAGCCACTCCGCGGGTTAAAGTTTTTTTTTTGACCAAAAATTAAAATTTCTCCAAACTCGGATATATCATCTGGGGTTCCGAGGGGAGTCCAACGCAGAAGGTTTGGTTGAAATCGGGCCGGTGGTTTTGGAGAAAATGACCAAAAACCGCTCAGGCCATTTTGAAAAAAAGAGCCACTCCGCGGGTTAAAGTTTTTTTTTTGACCAAAAATTAAAATTTCTCCAAACTCGGATATATCATCTGGGGGTCCGAGGGGAGTCCAACGCGGAAGGTTTGGTTGAAATCGGGCCGGTGGTTTTGGAGAAAATGACCAAAAACCGCTCAGGCCATTTTGAAAAAAAGAGCCACTCCGCGGGTTTAAGTTTTTTTTTTTACCAAAAATTAAAATTTCTCCAAACTCGGATATATCATCTGGGGTTCCGAGGGGAGTCCAACGCAGAAGGTTTGGTTGAAATCGGGCCGGTGGTTTTGGAGAAAATGACCAAAAACCGCTCAGGCCATTTTGAAAAAAAGAGCCACTCCGCGGGTTAAAGTTTTTTTTTTGACCAAAAATTAAAATTTCTCCAAACTCGGATATATCATCTGGGGGTCCGAGGGGAGTCCAACGCAGAAGGTTTGGTTGAAATCGGGCCGGTAGTTTTGGAGAAAATGACCAAAAACCGCTCAGGCCATTTTGAAAAAAAGAGCCACTCCGCGGGTTAAAGTTTTTTTTTGGACCAAATTTTTTTTTTTTTTTTGACCAAAAATTAAAATTTCTCCAAACTCGGATATATCATCTGGGGTTCCGAGGGGAGTCCAACGCAGAAGGTTTGGTTGAAATCGGGCCGGTGGTTTTGGAGAAAATGACCAAAAACCGCTCAGGCCATTTTGAAAAAAAGAGCCACTCCGCGGGTTAAAGTTTTTTTTTGGACCAAAAATTAAAATTTCTCCAAACTCGGATATATCATCTGGGGGTCCGAGGGGAGTCCAACGCAGAAGGTTTGGTTGAAATCGGGCCTGTAGTTTTGGAGAAAATGACCAAAAACCGCTCAGGCCATTTTGAAAAAAAGAGCCACTCCGCGGGTTAAAGTTTTTTTTTGGACCAAATTTTTTTTTTTTTTTGGACCAAAAATTAAAATTTCTCCAAACTCGGATATATCATCTGGGGTTCCGAGGGGAGTCCAACGCAGAAGGTTTGGTTGAAATCGGGCCGGTGGTTTTGGAGAAAATGACCAAAAACCGCTCAGGCCATTTTGAAAAAAAGAGCCACTCCGCGGGTTAAAGTTTTTTTTTTGACCAAAAATTAAAATTTCTCCAAACTCGGATATATCATCTGGGGTTCCGAGGGGAGTCCAACGCAGAAGGTTTGGTTGAAATCGGGCCGGTGGTTTTGGAGAAAATGACCAAAAACCGCTCAGGCCATTTTGAAAAAAAGAGCCACTCCGCGGGTTTAAGTTTTTTTTTTTACCAAAAGTTAAAATTTCTCCAAACTCGGATATATCATCTGGGGTACCGAGGGGAGTCCAACGCAGAAGGTTTGGTTGAAATCGGGCCGGTGGTTTTGGAGAAAATGACCAAAAACCGCTCAGGCCATTTTGAAAAAAAGAGCCACTCCGCGGGTTAAAGTTTTTTTTTTGACCAAAAATTAAAATTTCTCCAAACTCGGATATATCATCTGGGGTTCCGAGGGGAGTCCAACGCAGAAGGTTTGGTTGAAATCGGGCCGATGGTTTTGGAGAAAATGACCAAAAACCGCTCAGGCCATTTTGAAAAAAAGAGCCACTCCGCGGGTTAAAGTTTTTTTTTGGACCAAATTTTTTTTTTTTTTTTGACCAAAAATTAAAATTTCTCCAAACTCGGATATATCATCTGGGGTTCCGAGGGGAGTCCAACGCAGAAGGTTTGGTTGAAATCGGGCCGGTGGTTTTGGAGAAAATGACCAAAAACCGCTCAGGCCATTTTGAAAAAAAGAGCCACTCCGCGGGTTAAAGTTTTTTTTTTGACCAAATTTTTTTTTTTTTTTTGACCAAAAATTAAAATTTCTCCAAACTCGGATATATCATCTGGGGTTCCGAGGGGAGTCCAACGCAGAAGGTTTGGTTGAAATCGGGCCGGTGGTTTTGGAGAAAATGACCAAAAACCGCTCAGGCCATTTTGAAAAAAAGAGCCACTCCGCGGGTTACAGTTTTTTTTTGGACCAAAATTTTTTTTTTTTTTTGACCAAAAATTAAAATTCCTCCAAACTCGGATATATCATCTGGGGGTCCGAGGGGAGTCCAACGCGGAAGGTTTGGTTGAAATCGGGCCGGTGGTTTTGGAGAAAATGACCAAAAACCGCTCAGGCCATTTTGAAAAAAAGAGCCACTCCGCGGGTTTAAGTTTTTTTTTTGACCAAAAATTAAAATTTCTCCAAACTCGGATATATCATCTGGGGTTCCGAGGGGAGTCCAACGCAGAAGGTTTGGTTGAAATCGGGCCGGTGGTTTTGGAGAAAATGACCAAAAACCGCTCAGGCCATTTTGAAAAAAAGAGCCACTCCGCGGGTTAAAGTTTTTTTTTGGACCAAATTTTTTTTTTTTTTTTTACCAAAAATTAAAATTTCTCCAAACTCGGATATATCATCTGGGGGTCCGAGGGGAGTCCAACGCAGAAGGTTTGGTTGAAATCGGGCCGGTGGTTTTGGAGAAAATGACCAAAAACCGCTCAGGCCATTTTGAAAAAAAGAGCCACTCCGCGGGTTAAAGTTTTTTTTTTGACCAAAAATTAAAATTTCTCCAAACTCGGATATATCATCTGGGGTTCCGAGGGGAGTCCAACGCAGAAGGTTTGGTTGAAATCGGGCCGGTGGTTTTGGAGAAAATGACCAAAAACCGCTCAGGCCATTTTGAAAAAAAGAGCCACTCCGCGGGTTAAAGTTTTTTTTTGGACCAAATTTTTTTTTTTTTTTGACCAAAAATTAAAATTTCTCCAAACTCGGATATATCATCTGGGGTTCCGAGGGGAGTCCAACGCAGAAGGTTTGGTTGAAATCGGGCCGGTGGTTTTGGAGAAAATGACCAAAAACCGCTCAGGCCATTTTGAAAAAAAGAGCCACTCCGCGGGTTAAAGTTTTTTTTTGGACCAATTTTTTTTTTTTTTTTTTACCAAAAATTAAAATTTCTCCAAACTCGGATATATCATCTGGGGGTCCGAGGGGAGTCCAACGCGGAAGGTTTGGTTGAAATCGGGCCGGTGGTTTTGGAGAAAATGACCAAAAACCGCTCAGGCCATTTTGAAAAAAAGAGCCACTCCGCGGGTTAAAGTTTTTTTTTTTACCAAAAATTAAAATTTCTCCAAACTCGGATATATCATCTGGGGTTCCGAGGGGAGTCCAACGCAGAAGGTTTGGTTGAAATCGGGCCGGTGGTTTTGGAGAAAATGACCAAAAACCGCTCAGGCCATTTTGAAAAAAAGAGCCACTCCGCGGGTTAAAGTTTTTTTTTTGACCAAAAATTAAAATTTCTCCAAACTCGGATATATCATCTGGGGGTCCGAGGGGAGTCCAACGCAGAAGGTTTGGTTGAAATCGGGCCGGTAGTTTTGGAGAAAATGACCAAAAACCGCTCAGGCCATTTTGAAAAAAAGAGCCACTCCGCGGGTTAAAGTTTTTTTTTGGACCAAATTTTTTTTTTTTTTTTGACCAAAAATTAAAATTTCTCCAAACTCGGATATATCATCTGGGGTTCCGAGGGGAGTCCAACGCAGAAGGTTTGGTTGAAATCGAGCTTGTGGTTTTGGAGAAAATGACCAAAAACCGCTCAGGCCATTTTGAAAAAAACAGCCACTCCGCGGGTTAAAGTTTTTTTTTGGACCAAAAATTTTTTTTTTTTTGACCAAAAATTAAAATTTCTCCAAACTCGGATATATCATCCGGGGGTCCGAGGGGAGTCCAACGCGGAAGGTTTGGTTGAAATCGGGCCGGTGGTTTTGGAGAAAATGACCAAAAACCGCTCAGGCCATTTTGAAAAAAAGAGCCACTCCGCGGGTTAAAGTTTTTTTTTTGACCAAAAATTAAAATTTCTCCAAACTCGGATATATCATCTGGGGTTCCGAGGGGAGTCCAACGCAGAAGGTTTGGTTGAAATCGGGCCGGTGGTTTTGGAGAAAATGACCAAAAACCGCTCAGGCCATTTTGAAAAAAAGAGCCACTCCGCGGGTTAAAGTTTTTTTTTTGACCAAAAATTAAAATTTCTCCAAACTCGGATATATCATCTGGGGGTCCGAGGGGAGTCCAACGCGGAAGGTTTGGTTGAAATCGGGCCGGTGGTTTTGGAGAAAATGACCAAAAACCACTCAGGCCATTTTGAAAAAAAGAGCCACTCCGCGGGTTTAAGTTTTTTTTTTGACCAAAAATTAAAATTTCTCCAAACTCGGATATATCATCTGGGGTTCCGAGGGGAGTCCAACGCAGAAGGTTTGGTTGAAATCGGGCCGGTGGTTTTGGAGAAAATGACCAAAAACCGCTCAGGCCATTTTGAAAAAAAGAGCCACTCCGCGGGTGAAAGTTTTTTTTTTGACCAAAAATTAAAATTTCTCCAAACTCGGATATATCATCTGGGGGTCCGAGGGGAGTCCAACGCAGAAGGTTTGGTTGAAATCGGGCCGGCAGTTTTGGAGAAAATGACCAAAAACCGCTCAGGCCATTTTGAAAAAAAGAGCCACTCCGCGGGTTAAAGTTTTTTTTTGGACCAAAATTTTTTTTTTTTTTTGACCAAAAATTAAAATTTCTCCAAACTCGGATATATCATCTGGGGGTCCGAGGGGAGTCCAACGCAGAAGGTTTGGTTGAAATCGGGCCGGTGGTTTTGGAGAAAATGACCAAAAACCGCTCAGGCCATTTTGAAAAAAAGAGCCACTCCGCGGGTTAAAGTTTTTTTTTGGACCAAAAATTAAAATTTCTCCAAACTCGGATATATCATCTGGGGGTCCGAGGGGAGTCCAACGCGGAAGGTTTGGTTGAAATCGGGCCGGTGGTTTTGGAGAAAATGACCAAAAACCGCTCAGGCCATTTTGAAAAAAAGAGCCACTCCGCGGGTTTAAGTTTTTTTTTTTACCAAAAATTAAAATTTCTCCAAACTCGGATATATCATCTGGGGTTCCGAGGGGAGTCCAACGCAGAAGGTTTGGTTGAAATCGGGCCGGTGGTTTTGGAGAAAATGACCAAAAACCGCTCAGGCCATTTTGAAAAAAAGAGCCACTCCGCGGGTGAAAGTTTTTTTTTTGACCAAAAATTAAAATTTCTCCAAACTCGGATATATCATCTGGGGGTCCGAGGGGAGTCCAACGCAGAAGGTTTGGTTGAAATCGGGCCGGTGGTTTTGGAGAAAATGACCAAAAACCGCTCAGGCCATTTTGAAAAAAAGAGCCACTCCGCGGGTTAAAGTTTTTTTTTGGACCAAATTTTTTTTTTTTTTTTGACCAAAAATTAAAATTTCTCCAAACTCGGATATATCATCTGGGGTTCCGAGGGGAGTCCAACGCAGAAGGTTTGGTTGAAATCGGGCCGGTGGTTTTGGAGAAAATGACCAAAAACCGCTCAGGCCATTTTGAAAAAAAGAGCCACTCCGCGGGTTAAAGTTTTTTTTTGGACCAAATTTTTTTTTTTTTTTGACCAAAAATTAAAATTTCTCCAAACTCGGATATATCATCTGGGGTTCCGAGGGGAGTCCAACGCAGAAGGTTTGGTTGAAATCGGGCCGGTGGTTTTGGAGAAAATGACCAAAAACCGCTCAGGCCATTTTGAAAAAAAGAGCCACTCCGCGGGTTACAGTTTTTTTTTGGACCAAAATTTTTTTTTTTTTTTGACCAAAAATTAAAATTTCTCCAAACTCGGATATATCATCTGGGGGTCCGAGGGGAGTCCAACGCGGAAGGTTTGGTTGAAATCGGGCCGGTGGTTTTGGAGAAAATGACCAAAAACCGCTCAGGCCATTTTGAAAAAAAGAGCCACTCCGCGGGTTAAAGTTTTTTTTTTTACCAAAAATTAAAATTTCTCCAAACTCGGATATATCATCTGGGGTTCCGAGGGGAGTCCAACGCAGAAGGTTTGGTTGAAATCGGGCCGGTGGTTTTGGAGAAAATGACCAAAAACCGCTCAGGCCATTTTGAAAAAAAGAGCCACTCCGCGGGTTAAAGTTTTTTTTTTGACCAAAAATTAAAATTTATCCAAACTCGGATATATCATCTGGGGGTCCGAGGGGAGTCCAACGCAGAAGGTTTGGTTGAAATCGGGCCGGTAGTTTTGGAGAAAATGACCAAAAACCGCTCAGGCCATTTTGAAAAAAAGAGCCACTCCGCGGGTTAAAGTTTTTTTTTGGACCAAATTTTTTTTTTTTTTTGACCAAAAATTAAAATTTCTCCAAACTCGGATATATCATCTGGGGTTCCGAGGGGAGTCCAACGCAGAAGGTTTGGTTGAAATCGGGCCGGTGGTTTTGGAGAAAATGACCAAAAACCGCTCAGGCCATTTTGAAAAAAAGAGCCACTCCGCGGGTTAAAGTTTTTTTTTGGACCAATTTTTTTTTTTTTTTTTTACCAAAAATTAAAATTTCTCCAAACTCGGATATATCATCTGGGGTTCCGAGGGGAGTCCAACGCAGAAGGTTTGGTTGAAATCGGGCCGGTGGTTTTGGAGAAAATGACCAAAAACCGCTCAGGCCATTTTGAAAAAAAGAGCCACTCCGCGGGTTAAAGTTTTTTTTTTGACCAAAAATTAAAATTTCTCCAAACTCGGATATATCATCTGGGGTTCCGAGGGGAGTCCAATGCAGAAGGTTTGGTTGAAATCGGGCCGGTGGTTTTGGAGAAAATGACCAAAAACCGCTCAGGCCATTTTGAAAAAAAGAGCCACTCCGCGGGTTAAAGTTTTTTTTTGGACCAAAATTTTTTTTTTTTTTTGACCAAAAATTAAAATTTCTCCAAACTCGGATATATCATCTGGGGGTCCGAGGGGAGTCCAACGCAGAAGGTTTGGTTGAAATCGGGCCGGTGGTTTTGGAGAAAATGACCAAAAACCGCTCAGGCCATTTTGAAAAAAAGAGCCACTCCGCGGGTTACAGTTTTTTTTTGGACCAAAATTTTTTTTTTTTTTTGACCAAAAATTAAAATTTCTCCAAACTCGGATATATCATCTGGGGGTCCGAGGGGAGTCCAACGCGGAAGGTTTGGTTGAAATCGGGCCGGTGGTTTTGGAGAAAATGACCAAAAACCGCTCAGGCCATTTTGAAAAAAAGAGCCACTCCGCGGGTTTAAGTTTTTTTTTTGACCAAAAATTAAAATTTCTCCAAACTCGGATATATCATCTGGGGTTCCGAGGGGAGTCCAACGCAGAAGGTTTGGTTGAAATCGGGCCGGTGGTTTTGGAGAAAATGACCAAAAACCGCTCAGGCCATTTTGAAAAAAAGAGCCACTCCGCGGGTTAAAGTTTTTTTTTGGACCAAATTTTTTTTTTTTTTTTTACCAAAAATTAAAATTTCTCCAAACTCGGATATATCATCTGGGGGTCCGAGGGGAGTCCAACGCAGAAGGTTTGGTTGAAATCGGGCCGGTGGTTTTGGAGAAAATGACCAAAAACCGCTCAGGCCATTTTGAAAAAAAGAGCCACTCCGCGGGTTAAAGTTTTTTTTTTGACCAAAAATTAAAATTTCTCCAAACTCGGATATATCATCTGGGGTTCCGAGGGGAGTCCAACGCAGAAGGTTTGGTTGAAATCGGGCCGGTGGTTTTGGAGAAAATGACCAAAAACCGCTCAGGCCATTTTGAAAAAAAGAGCCACTCCGCGGGTTACAGTTTTTTTTTGGACCAAAATTTTTTTTTTTTTTTGACCAAAAATTAAAATTCCTCCAAACTCGGATATATCATCTGGGGGTCCGAGGGGAGTCCAACGCGGAAGGTTTGGTTGAAATCGGGCCGGTGGTTTTGGAGAAAATGACCAAAAACCGCTCAGGCCATTTTGAAAAAAAGAGCCACTCCGCGGGTTAAAGTTTTTTTTTGGACCAAAAATTAAAATTTCTCCAAACTCGGATATATCATCTGGGGGTCCGAGGGGAGTCCAACGCAGAAGGTTTGGTTGAAATCGGGCCTGTAGTTTTGGAGAAAATGACCAAAAACCGCTCAGGCCATTTTGAAAAAAAGAGCCACTCCGCGGGTTAAAGTTTTTTTTTGGACCAAATTTTTTTTTTTTTTTGGACCAAAAATTAAAATTTCTCCAAACTCGGATATATCATCTGGGGTTCCGAGGGGAGTCCAACGCAGAAGGTTTGGTTGAAATCGGGCCGGTGGTTTTGGAGAAAATGACCAAAAACCGCTCAGGCCATTTTGAAAAAAAGAGCCACTCCGCGGGTTAAAGTTTTTTTTTTGACCAAAAATTAAAATTTCTCCAAACTCGGATATATCATCTGGGGTTCCGAGGGGAGTCCAACGCAGAAGGTTTGGTTGAAATCGGGCCGGTGGTTTTGGAGAAAATGACCAAAAACCGCTCAGGCCATTTTGAAAAAAAGAGCCACTCCGCGGGTTTAAGTTTTTTTTTTTACCAAAAATTAAAATTTCTCCAAACTCGGATATATCATCTGGGGTACCGAGGGGAGTCCAACGCAGAAGGTTTGGTTGAAATCGGGCCGGTGGTTTTGGAGAAAATGACCAAAAACCGCTCAGGCCATTTTGAAAAAAAGAGCCACTCCGCGGGTTAAAGTTTTTTTTTTGACCAAAAATTAAAATTTCTCCAAACTCGGATATATCATCTGGGGTTCCGAGGGGAGTCCAACGCAGAAGGTTTGGTTGAAATCGGGCCGATGGTTTTGGAGAAAATGACCAAAAACCGCTCAGGCCATTTTGAAAAAAAGAGCCACTCCGCGGGTTAAAGTTTTTTTTTGGACCAAATTTTTTTTTTTTTTTTGACCAAAAATTAAAATTTCTCCAAACTCGGATATATCATCTGGGGGTCCGAGGGGAGTCCAACGCAGAAGGTTTGGTTGAAATCGGGCCGGTGGTTTTGGAGAAAATGACCAAAAACCGCTCAGGCCATTTTGAAAAAAAGAGCCACTCCGCGGGTTACAGTTTTTTTTTGGACCAAAATTTTTTTTTTTTTTTGACCAAAAATTAAAATTTCTCCAAACTCGGATATATCATCTGGGGGTCCGAGGGGAGTCCAACGCGGAAGGTTTGGTTGAAATCGGGCCGGTGGTTTTGGAGAAAATGACCAAAAACCGCTCAGGCCATTTTGAAAAAAAGAGCCACTCCGCGGGTTTAAGTTTTTTTTTTGACCAAAAATTAAAATTTCTCCAAACTCGGATATATCATCTGGGGTTCCGAGGGGAGTCCAACGCAGAAGGTTTGGTTGAAATCGGGCCGGTGGTTTTGGAGAAAATGACCAAAAACCGCTCAGGCCATTTTGAAAAAAAGAGCCACTCCGCGGGTTAAAGTTTTTTTTTGGACCAAATTTTTTTTTTTTTTTTTACCAAAAATTAAAATTTCTCCAAACTCGGATATATCATCTGGGGGTCCGAGGGGAGTCCAACGCAGAAGGTTTGGTTGAAATCGGGCCGGTGGTTTTGGAGAAAATGACCAAAAACCGCTCAGGCCATTTTGAAAAAAAGAGCCACTCCGCGGGTTAAAGTTTTTTTTTTGACCAAAAATTAAAATTTCTCCAAACTCGGATATATCATCTGGGGTTCCGAGGGGAGTCCAACGCAGAAGGTTTGGTTGAAATCGGGCCGGTGGTTTTGGAGAAAATGACCAAAAACCGCTCAGGCCATTTTGAAAAAAAGAGCCACTCCGCGGGTTAAAGTTTTTTTTTGGACCAAATTTTTTTTTTTTTTTGACCAAAAATTAAAATTTCTCCAAACTCGGATATATCATCTGGGGTTCCGAGGGGAGTCCAACGCAGAAGGTTTGGTTGAAATCGGGCCGGTGGTTTTGGAGAAAATGACCAAAAACCGCTCAGGCCATTTTGAAAAAAAGAGCCACTCCGCGGGTTAAAGTTTTTTTTTGGACCAATTTTTTTTTTTTTTTTTTACCAAAAATTAAAATTTCTCCAAACTCGGATATATCATCTGGGGGTCCGAGGGGAGTCCAACGCAGAAGGTTTGGTTGAAATCGGGCCGGTGGTTTTGGAGAAAATGACCAAAAACCGCTCAGGCCATTTTGAAAAAAAGAGCCACTCCGCGGGTTAAAGTTTTTTTTTTGACCAAAAATTAAAATTTCTCCAAACTCGGATATATCATCTGGGGTTCCGAGGGGAGTCCAACGCAGAAGGTTTGGTTGAAATCGGGCCGGTGGTTTTGGAGAAAATGACCAAAAACCGCTCAGGCCATTTTGAAAAAAAGAGCCACTCCGCGGGTTACAGTTTTTTTTTGGACCAAAATTTTTTTTTTTTTTTGACCAAAAATTAAAATTCCTCCAAACTCGGATATATCATCTGGGGGTCCGAGGGGAGTCCAACGCGGAAGGTTTGGTTGAAATCGGGCCGGTGGTTTTGGAGAAAATGACCAAAAACCGCTCAGGCCATTTTGAAAAAAAGAGCCACTCCGCGGGTTAAAGTTTTTTTTTTGACCAAAAATTAAAATTTCTCCAAACTCGGATATATCATCTGGGGTTCCGAGGGGAGTCCAACGCAGAAGGTTTGGTTGAAATCGGGCCGGTGGTTTTGGAGAAAATGACCAAAAACCGCTCAGGCCATTTTGAAAAAAAGAGCCACTCCGCGGGTTAAAGTTTTTTTTTGGACCAAATTTTTTTTTTTTTTTTTACCAAAAATTAAAATTTCTCCAAACTCGGATATATCATCTGGGGGTCCGAGGGGAGTCCAACGCAGAAGGTTTGGTTGAAATCGGGCCGGTGGTTTTGGAGAAAATGACCAAAAACCGCTCAGGCCATTTTGAAAAAAAGAGCCACTCCGCGGGTTAAAGTTTTTTTTTTGACCAAAAATTAAAATTTCTCCAAACTCGGATATATCATCTGGGGTTCCGAGGGGAGTCCAACGCAGAAGGTTTGGTTGAAATCGGGCCGGTGGTTTTGGAGAAAATGACCAAAAACCGCTCAGGCCATTTTGAAAAAAAGAGCCACTCCGCGGGTTAAAGTTTTTTTTTGGACCAAATTTTTTTTTTTTTTTGACCAAAAATTAAAATTTCTCCAAACTCGGATATATCATCTGGGGGTCCGAGGGGAGTCCAACGCAGAAGGTTTGGTTGAAATCGGGCCGGTGGTTTTGGAGAAAATGACCAAAAACCGCTCAGGCCATTTTGAAAAAAAGAGCCACTCCGCGGGTTAAAGTTTTTTTTTGGACCAATTTTTTTTTTTTTTTTTTACCAAAAATTAAAATTTCTCCAAACTCGGATATATCATCTGGGGGTCCGAGGGGAGTCCAACGCAGAAGGTTTGGTTGAAATCGGGCCGGTGGTTTTGGAGAAAATGACCAAAAACCGCTCAGGCCATTTTGAAAAAAAGAGCCACTCCGCGGGTTAAAGTTTTTTTTTTGACCAAAAATTAAAATTTCTCCAAACTCGGATATATCATCTGGGGTTCCGAGGGGAGTCCAACGCAGAAGGTTTGGTTGAAATCGGGCCGGTGGTTTTGGAGAAAATGACCAAAAACCGCTCAGGCCATTTTGAAAAAAAGAGCCACTCCGCGGGTTAAAGTTTTTTTTTGGACCAATTTTTTTTTTTTTTTTTACCAAAAATTAAAATTTCTCCAAACTCGGATATATCATCTGGGGGTCCGAGGGGAGTCCAACGCAGAAGGTTTGGTTGAAATCGGGCCGGTGGTTTTGGAGAAAATGACCAAAAACCGCTCAGGCCATTTTGAAAAAAAGAGCCACTCCGCGGGTTAAAGTTTTTTTTTTGACCAAAAATTAAAATTTCTCCAAACTCGGATATATCATCTGGGG
>NW_028155150.1:0-35406 GCF_905171665.1 Trachurus trachurus | reverse complement strand
ACTCGGATATATCATCTGGGGGTCCGAGGGGAGTCCAACGCAGAAGGTTTGGTTGAAATCGGGCCGGTGGTTTTGGAGAAAATGACCAAAAACCAAACAGGCGATTTTAAAAAGACGACAGGTACGCGCCTGTCGTCTTTTTTTGACCAAATTTTTTTTTTTTTTTTGACCAAAAATTAAAATTTCTCCAAACTCGGATATATCATCTGGGGGTCCGAGGGGAGTCCAACGCAGAAGGTTTGGTTGAAATCGGGCCGGTGGTTTTGGAGAAAATGACCAAAAACCAAACAGGCGATTTTAAAAAGACGACAGGTACGCGCCTGTCGTCTTTTTTTGACCAATTTTTTTTTTTTTTTTGACCAAAAATTAAAATTTCTCCAAACTCGGATATATCATCTGGGGGTCCGAGGGGAGTCCAACGCAGAAGGTTTGGTTGAAATCGGGCCGGTGGTTTTGGAGAAAATGACCAAAAACCAAACAGGCGATTTTAAAAAGACGACAGGTACGCGCCTGTCTTTTTTTGACCAAATTTTTTTTTTTTTTTGACCAAAAATTAAAATTTCTCCAAACTCGGATATATCATCTGGGGGTCCGAGGGGAGTCCAACGCAGAAGGTTTGGTTGAAATCGGGCCGGTGGTTTTGGAGAAAATGACCAAAAACCAAACAGGCGATTTTAAAAAGACGACAGGTACGCGCCTGTCGTCTTTTTTTGACCAATTTTTTTTTTTTTTTTGACCAAAAATTAAAATTTCTCCAAATCCAAACTCGGATATATCATCTGGGGGTCCGAGGGGAGTCCAACGCAGAAGGTTTGGTTGAAATCGGGCCGGTGGTTTTGGAGAAAATGACCAAAAACCAAACAGGCGATTTTAAAAAGACGACAGGTACGCGCCTGTCGTCTTTTTTTGACCAAATTTTTTTTTTTTTTTTACCAAAAATTAAAATTTCTCCAAACTCGGATATATCATCTGGGGGTCCGAGGGGAGTCCAACGCAGAAGGTTTGGTTGAAATCGGGCCGGTGGTTTTGGAGAAAATGACCAAAAACCAAACAGGCGATTTTAAAAAGACGACAGGTACGCGCCTGTCGTCTTTTTTTGACCAATTTTTTTTTTTTTTTTGACCAAAAATTAAAATTTCTCCAAACTCGGATATATCATCTGGGGGTCCGAGGGGAGTCCAACGCAGAAGGTTTGGTTGAAATCGGGCCGGTGGTTTTGGAGAAAATGACCAAAAACCAAACAGGCGATTTTAAAAAGACGACAGGTACGCGCCTGTCGTCTTTTTTTGACCAAATTTTTTTTTTTTTTTTGACCAAAAATTAAATTTTTCCAAACTCGGATATATCATCTGGGGGTCCGAGGGGAGTCCAACGCAGAAGGTTTGGTTGAAATCGGGCCGGTGGTTTTGGAGAAAATGACCAAAAACCAAACAGGCGATTTTAAAAAGACGACAGGTACGCGCCTGTCGTCTTTTTTTGACCAAATTTTTTTTTTTTTTTGACCAAAAATTAAAATTTCTCCAAACTCGGATATATCATCTGGGGGTCCGAGGGGAGTCCAACGCAGAAGGTTTGGTTGAAATCGGGCCGGTGGTTTTGGAGAAAATGACCAAAAACCAAACAGGCGATTTTAAAAAGACGACAGGTACGCGCCTGTCGTCTTTTTTTGACCAAATTTTTTTTTTTTTTTGACCAAAAATTAAAATTTCTCCAAACTCGGATATATCATCTGGGGGTCCGAGGGGAGTCCAACGCAGAAGGTTTGGTTGAAATCGGGCCGGTGGTTTTGGAGAAAATGACCAAAAACCAAACAGGCGATTTTAAAAAGACGACAGGTACGCGCCTGTCGTCTTTTTTTGACCAATTTTTTTTTTTTTTTGACCAAAAATTAAAATTTCTCCAAACTCGGATATATCATCTGGGGGTCCGAGGGGAGTCCAACGCAGAAGGTTTGGTTGAAATCGGGCCGGTGGTTT
Organism: Trachurus trachurus; assembly: GCF_905171665.1. Taxonomy (NCBI): domain Eukaryota; kingdom Metazoa; phylum Chordata; class Actinopteri; order Carangiformes; family Carangidae; genus Trachurus; species Trachurus trachurus. The sequence goes on along the minus strand of NW_028155150.1, from coordinate 33,430 downwards.
TGGAGAAAATGACCAAAAACCAAACAGGCGATTTTAAAAAGACGACAGGTACGCGCCTGTCGTCTTTTTTTGACCAAATTTTTTTTTTTTTTTTGACCAAAAATTTAATTTTTCCAAACTCGGATATATCATCTGGGGGTCCGAGGGGAGTCCAACGCAGAAGGTTTGGTTGAAATCGGGCCGGTGGTTTTGGAGAAAATGACCAAAAACCAAACAGGCGATTTTAAAAAGACGACAGGTACGCGCCTGTCGTCTTTTTTTGACCAATTTTTTTTTTTTTTTTTGACCAAAAATTAAAATTTCTCCAAACTCGGATATATCATCTGGGGGTCCGAGGGGAGTCCAACGCAGAAGGTTTGGTTGAAATCGGGCCGGTGGTTTTGGAGAAAATGACCAAAAACCAAACAGGCGATTTTAAAAAGACGACAGGTACGCGCCTGTCGTCTTTTTTTGACCAAATTTTTTTTTTTTTTTGACCAAAAATTAAAATTTCTCCAAACTCGGATATATCATCTGGGGGTCCGAGGGGAGTCCAACGCAGAAGGTTTGGTTGAAATCGGGCCGGTGGTTTTGGAGAAAATGACCAAAAACCAAACAGGCGATTTTAAAAAGACGACAGGTACGCGCCTGTCGTCTTTTTTTGACCAAATTTTTTTTTTTTTTTTGACCAAAAATTAAATTTTCTCCAAACTCGGATATATCATCTGGGGGTCCGAGGGGAGTCCAACGCAGAAGGTTTGGTTGAAATCGGGCCGGTGGTTTTGGAGAAAATGACCAAAAACCAAACAGGCGATTTTAAAAAGACGACAGGTACGCGCCTGTCGTCTTTTTTTGACCAATTTTTTTTTTTTTTTTTGACCAAAAATTAAAATTTCTCCAAACTCGGATATATCATCTGGGGGTCCGAGGGGAGTCCAACGCAGAAGGTTTGGTTGAAATCGGGCCGGTGGTTTTGGAGAAAATGACCAAAAACCAAACAGGCGATTTTAAAAAGACGACAGGTACGCGCCTGTCGTCTTTTTTTGACCAAATTTTTTTTTTTTTTTGACCAAAAATTAAAATTTCTCCAAACTCGGATATATCATCTGGGGGTCCGAGGGGAGTCCAACGCAGAAGGTTTGGTTGAAATCGGGCCGGTGGTTTTGGAGAAAATGACCAAAAACCAAACAGGCGATTTTAAAAAGACGACAGGTACGCGCCTGTCGTCTTTTTTTGACCAATTTTTTTTTTTTTTTTTACCAAAAATTAAAATTTCTCCAAACTCGGATATATCATCTGGGGGTCCGAGGGGAGTCCAACGCAGAAGGTTTGGTTGAAATCGGGCCGGTGGTTTTGGAGAAAATGACCAAAAACCAAACAGGCGATTTTAAAAAGACGACAGGTACGCGCCTGTCGTCTTTTTTTGACCAATTTTTTTTTTTTTTTTGACCAAAAATTAAAATTTCTCCAAACTCGGATATATCATCTGGGGGTCCGAGGGGAGTCCAACGCAGAAGGTTTGGTTGAAATCGGGCCGGTGGTTTTGGAGAAAATGACCAAAAACCAAACAGGCTTTTAAAAAGACGACAGGTACGCGCCTGTCGTCTTTTTTTGACCAAATTTTTTTTTTTTTTTTGACCAAAAATTAAAATTTCTCCAAACTCGGATATATCATCTGGGGGTCCGAGGGGAGTCCAACGCAGAAGGTTTGGTTGAAATCGGGCCGGTGGTTTTGGAGAAAATGACCAAAAACCAAACAGGCGATTTTAAAAAGACGACAGGTACGCGCCTGTCGTCTTTTTTTGACCAATTTTTTTTTTTTTTTTGACCAAAAATTAAATTTCTCCAAACTCGGATATATCATCTGGGGGTCCGAGGGGAGTCCAACGCAGAAGGTTTGGTTGAAATCGGGCCGGTGGTTTTGGAGAAAATGACCAAAAACCAAACAGGCGATTTTAAAAAGACGACAGGTACGCGCCTGTCGTCTTTTTTTGACCAAATTTTTTTTTTTTTTTTGACCAAAAATTTAAATTTCTCCAAACTCGGATATATCATCTGGGGGTCCGAGGGGAGTCCAACGCAGAAGGTTTGGTTGAAATCGGGCCGGTGGTTTTGGAGAAAATGACCAAAAACCAAACAGGCGATTTTAAAAAGACGACAGGTACGCGCCTGTCGTCTTTTTTTGACCAAATTTTTTTTTTTTTTTGACCAAAAATTAAAATTTCTCCAAACTCGGATATATCATCTGGGGGTCCGAGGGGAGTCCAACGCAGAAGGTTTGGTTGAAATCGGGCCGGTGGTTTTGGAGAAAATGACCAAAAACCAAACAGGCGATTTTAAAAAGACGACAGGTACGCGCCTGTCGTCTTTTTTTGACCAATTTTTTTTTTTTTTTTTGACCAAAAATTTAAATTTCTCCAAACTCGGATATATCATCTGGGGGTCCGAGGGGAGTCCAACGCAGAAGGTTTGGTTGAAATCGGGCCGGTGGTTTTGGAGAAAATGACCAAAAACCAAACAGGCGATTTTAAAAAGACGACAGGTACGCGCCTGTCGTCTTTTTTTGACCAAATTTTTTTTTTTTTTTTTGACCAAAAATTAAAATTTCTCCAAACTCGGATATATCATCTGGGGGTCCGAGGGGAGTCCAACGCAGAAGGTTTGGTTGAAATCGGGCCGGTGGTTTTGGAGAAAATGACCAAAAACCAAACAGGCGATTTTAAAAAGACGACAGGTACGCGCCTGTCGTCTTTTTTTGACCAATTTTTTTTTTTTTTTTGACCAAAAATTAAAATTTCTCCAAACTCGGATATATCATCTGGGGGTCCGAGGGGAGTCCAACGCAGAAGGTTTGGTTGAAATCGGGCCGGTGGTTTTGGAGAAAATGACCAAAAACCAAACAGGCGATTTTAAAAAGACGACAGGTACGCGCCTGTCGTCTTTTTTTGACCAAATTCTTTTTTTTTTTTTTGACCAAAAATTTAATTTTTCCAAACTCGGATATATCATCTGGGGGTCCGAGGGGAGTCCAACGCAGAAGGTTTGGTTGAAATCGGGCCGGTGGTTTTGGAGAAAATGACCAAAAACCAAACAGGCGATTTTAAAAAGACGACAGGTACGCGCCTGTCGTCTTTTTTTGACCAAATTTTTTTTTTTTTTTTACCAAAAATTAAAATTTTTACAAACTCGGATATATCATCTGGGGGTCCGAGGGGAGTCCAACGCAGAAGGTTTGGTTGAAATCGGGCCGGTGGTTTTGGAGAAAATGACCAAAAACCAAACAGGCGATTTTAAAAAGACGACAGGTACGCGCCTGTCGTCTTTTTTTGACCAATTTTTTTTTTTTTTTTTGACCAAAAATTTAATTTTTTCCAAACTCGGATATATCATCTGGGGGTCCGAGGGGAGTCCAACGCAGAAGGTTTGGTTGAAATCGGGCCGGTGGTTTTGGAGAAAATGACCAAAAACCAAACAGGCGATTTTAAAAAGACGACAGGTACGCGCCTGTCGTCTTTTTTTGACCAATTTTTTTTTTTTTTTGACCAAAAATTAAAATTTCTCCAAACTCGGATATATCATCTGGGGGTCCGAGGGGAGTCCAACGCAGAAGGTTTGGTTGAAATCGGGCCGGTGGTTTTGGAGAAAATGACCAAAAACCAAACAGGCGATTTTAAAAAGACGACAGGTACGCGCCTGTCGTCTTTTTTTGACCAAATTTTTTTTTTTTTTATACCAAAAATTAAAATTTCTCCAAACTCGGATATATCATCTGGGGGTCCGAGGGGAGTCCAACGCAGAAGGTTTGGTTGAAATCGGGCCGGTGGTTTTGGAGAAAATGACCAAAAACCAAACAGGCGATTTTAAAAAGACGACAGGTACGCGCCTGTCGTCTTTTTTTGACCAAATTTTTTTTTTTTTTTTACCAAAAATTAAATTTTCTCCAAACTCGGATATATCATCTGGGGGTCCGAGGGGAGTCCAACGCAGAAGGTTTGGTTGAAATCGGGCCGGTGGTTTTGGAGAAAATGACCAAAAACCAAACAGGCGATTTTAAAAAGACGACAGGTACGCGCCTGTCGTCTTTTTTTGACCAAATTTTTTTTTTTTTTTTACCAAAAATTAAATTCAATTTCTCCAAACTCGGATATATCATCTGGGGGTCCGAGGGGAGTCCAACGCAGAAGGTTTGGTTGAAATCGGGCCGGTGGTTTTGGAGAAAATGACCAAAAACCAAACAGGCGATTTTAAAAAGACGACAGGTACGCGCCTGTCGTCTTTTTTTGACCAAATTTTTTTTTTTTTTTTACCAAAAATTTAATTTTTTCCAAACTCGGATATATCATCTGGGGGTCCGAGGGGAGTCCAACGCAGAAGGTTTGGTTGAAATCGGGCCGGTGGTTTTGGAGAAAATGACCAAAAACCAAACAGGCGATTTTAAAAAGACGACAGGTACGCGCCTGTCGTCTTTTTTTGACCAAATTTTTTTTTTTTTTTTACCAAAAATTAAAATTTCTCCAAACTCGGATATATCATCTGGGGGTCCGAGGGGAGTCCAACGCAGAAGGTTTGGTTGAAATCGGGCCGGTGGTTTTGGAGAAAATGACCAAAAACCAAACAGGCGATTTTAAAAAGACGACAGGTACGCGCCTGTCGTCTTTTTTTGACCAAATTTTTTTTTTTTTTTTGACCAAAAATTAAATTTTCTCCAAACTCGGATATATCATCTGGGGGTCCGAGGGGAGTCCAACGCAGAAGGTTTGGTTGAAATCGGGCCGGTGGTTTTGGAGAAAATGACCAAAAACCAAACAGGCGATTTTAAAAAGACGACAGGTACGCGCCTGTCGTCTTTTTTTGACCAATTTTTTTTTTTTTTATACCAAAAATTAAAATTTCTCCAAACTCGGATATATCATCTGGGGGTCCGAGGGGAGTCCAACGCAGAAGGTTTGGTTGAAATCGGGCCGGTGGTTTTGGAGAAAATGACCAAAAACCAAACAGGCGATTTTAAAAAGACGACAGGTACGCGCCTGTCGTCTTTTTTTGACCAAATTTTTTTTTTTTTTTTACCAAAAATTAAAATTTTTCCAAACTCGGATATATCATCTGGGGGTCCGAGGGGAGTCCAACGCAGAAGGTTTGGTTGAAATCGGGCCGGTGGTTTTGGAGAAAATGACCAAAAACCAAACAGGCGATTTTAAAAAGACGACAGGTACGCGCCTGTCGTCTTTTTTTGACCAAATTTTTTTTTTTTTTTTGACCAAAAATTTAATTTTTCCAAACTCTGATATATCATCTGGGGGTCCGAGGGGAGTCCAACGCAGAAGGTTTGGTTGAAATCGGGCCGGTGGTTTTGGAGAAAATGACCAAAAACCAAACAGGCGATTTTAAAAAGACGACAGGTACGCGCCTGTCGTCTTTTTTTGACCAATTTTTTTTTTTTTTATACCAAAAATTAAAATTTCTCCAAACTCGGATATATCATCTGGGGGTCCGAGGGGAGTCCAACGCAGAAGGTTTGGTTGAAATCGGGCCGGTGGTTTTGGAGAAAATGACCAAAAACCAAACAGGCGATTTTAAAAAGACGACAGGTACGCGCCTGTCGTCTTTTTTTGACCAAATTTTTTTTTTTTTTTTACCAAAAATTAAAATTTCTCCAAACTCGGATATATCATCTGGGGGTCCGAGGGGAGTCCAACGCAGAAGGTTTGGTTGAAATCGGGCCGGTGGTTTTGGAGAAAATGACCAAAAACCAAACAGGCGATTTTAAAAAGACGACAGGTACGCGCCTGTCGTCTTTTTTTGACCAAATTTTTTTTTTTTTTTTGACCAAAAATTAAATTTTTTCCAAACTCTGATATATCATCTGGGGGTCCGAGGGGAGTCCAACGCAGAAGGTTTGGTTGAAATCGGGCCGGTGGTTTTGGAGAAAATGACCAAAAACCAAACAGGCGATTTTAAAAAGACGACAGGTACGCGCCTGTCGTCTTTTTTTGACCAAATTTTTTTTTTTTTTTTACCAAAAATTAAAATTTCTCCAAACTCGGATATATCATCTGGGGGTCCGAGGGGAGTCCAACGCAGAAGGTTTGGTTGAAATCGGGCCGGTGGTTTTGGAGAAAATGACCAAAAACCAAACAGGCGATTTTAAAAAGACGACAGGTACGCGCCTGTCGTCTTTTTTTGACCAAATTTTTTTTTTTTTTTTGACCAAAAATTTAATTTTTCCAAACTCGGATATATCATCTGGGGGTCCGAGGGGAGTCCAACGCAGAAGGTTTGGTTGAAATCGGGCCGGTGGTTTTGGAGAAAATGACCAAAAACCAAACAGGCGATTTTAAAAAGACGACAGGTACGCGCCTGTCGTCTTTTTTTGACCAAATTTTTTTTTTTTTTTGACCAAAAATTAAAATTTCTCCAAACTCGGATATATCATCTGGGGGTCCGAGGGGAGTCCAACGCAGAAGGTTTGGTTGAAATCGGGCCGGTGGTTTTGGAGAAAATGACCAAAAACCAAACAGGCGATTTTAAAAAGACGACAGGTACGCGCCTGTCGTCTTTTTTTGACCAAATTTTTTTTTTTTTTTTACCAAAAATTAAAATTTCTCCAAACTCGGATATATCATCTGGGGGTCCGAGGGGAGTCCAACGCAGAAGGTTTGGTTGAAATCGGGCCGGTGGTTTTGGAGAAAATGACCAAAAACCAAACAGGCGATTTTAAAAAGACGACAGGTACGCGCCTGTCGTCTTTTTTTGACCAAATTTTTTTTTTTTTTTTTACCAAAAATTTAATTTTTTCCAAACTCTGATATATCATCTGGGGGTCCGAGGGGAGTCCAACGCAGAAGGTTTGGTTGAAATCGGGCCGGTGGTTTTGGAGAAAATGACCAAAAACCAAACAGGCGATTTTAAAAAGACGACAGGTACGCGCCTGTCGTCTTTTTTTGACCAATTTTTTTTTTTTTTTATACCAAAAATTAAAATTTCTCCAAACTCGGATATATCATCTGGGGGTCCGAGGGGAGTCCAACGCAGAAGGTTTGGTTGAAATCGGGCCGGTGGTTTTGGAGAAAATGACCAAAAACCAAACAGGCGATTTTAAAAAGACGACAGGTACGCGCCTGTCGTCTTTTTTTGACCAAATTTTTTTTTTTTTTTTACCAAAAATTAAAATTTCTCCAAACTCGGATATATCATCTGGGGGTCCGAGGGGAGTCCAACGCAGAAGGTTTGGTTGAAATCGGGCCGGTGGTTTTGGAGAAAATGACCAAAAACCAAACAGGCGATTTTAAAAAGACGACAGGTACGCGCCTGTCGTCTTTTTTTGACCAAATTTTTTTTTTTTTTTTACCAAAAATTAAAATTTCTCCAAACTCGGATATATCATCTGGGGGTCCGAGGGGAGTCCAACGCAGAAGGTTTGGTTGAAATCGGGCCGGTGGTTTTGGAGAAAATGACCAAAAACCAAACAGGCGATTTTAAAAAGACGACAGGTACGCGCCTGTCGTCTTTTTTTGACCAAATTTTTTTTTTTTTTTTGACCAAAAATTTAATTTTTTCCAAACTCTGATATATCATCTGGGGGTCCGAGGGGAGTCCAACGCAGAAGGTTTGGTTGAAATCGGGCCGGTGGTTTTGGAGAAAATGACCAAAAACCAAACAGGCGATTTTAAAAAGACGACAGGTACGCGCCTGTCGTCTTTTTTTGACCAATTTTTTTTTTTTTTATACCAAAAATTAAAATTTCTCCAAACTCGGATATATCATCTGGGGGTCCGAGGGGAGTCCAACGCAGAAGGTTTGGTTGAAATCGGGCCGGTGGTTTTGGAGAAAATGACCAAAAACCAAACAGGCGATTTTAAAAAGACGACAGGTACGCGCCTGTCGTCTTTTTTTGACCAAATTTTTTTTTTTTTTTTACCAAAAATTAAATTTCAATTTCTCCAAACTCGGATATATCATCTGGGGGTCCGAGGGGAGTCCAACGCAGAAGGTTTGGTTGAAATCGGGCCGGTGGTTTTGGAGAAAATGACCAAAAACCAAACAGGCGATTTTAAAAAGACGACAGGTACGCGCCTGTCGTCTTTTTTTGACCAAATTTTTTTTTTTTTTTTGACCAAAAATTAAATTTTTCCAAACTCTGATATATCATCTGGGGGTCCGAGGGGAGTCCAACGCAGAAGGTTTGGTTGAAATCGGGCCGGTGGTTTTGGAGAAAATGACCAAAAACCAAACAGGCGATTTTAAAAAGACGACAGGTACGCGCCTGTCGTCTTTTTTTGACCAAATTTTTTTTTTTTTTTTACCAAAAATTAAAATTTCTCCAAACTCGGATATATCATCTGGGGGTCCGAGGGGAGTCCAACGCAGAAGGTTTGGTTGAAATCGGGCCGGTGGTTTTGGAGAAAATGACCAAAAACCAAACAGGCGATTTTAAAAAGACGACAGGTACGCGCCTGTCGTCTTTTTTTGACCAAATTTTTTTTTTTTTTTTGACCAAAAATTTAATTTTTTCCAAACTCTGATATATCATCTGGGGGTCCGAGGGGAGTCCAACGCAGAAGGTTTGGTTGAAATTGGGCCGGTGGTTTTGGAGAAAATGACCAAAAACCAAACAGGCGATTTTAAAAAGACGACAGGTACGCGCCTGTCGTCTTTTTTTGACCAAATTTTTTTTTTTTTTTTGACCAAAAATTAAAATTTCTCCAAACTCGGATATATCATCTGGGGGTCCGAGGGGAGTCCAACGCAGAAGGTTTGGTTGAAATCGGGCCGGTGGTTTTGGAGAAAATGACCAAAAACCAAACAGGCGATTTTAAAAAGACGACAGGTACGCGCCTGTCGTCTTTTTTTGACCAAATTTTTTTTTTTTTTTTTTCAAAAATTAAAATTTCTCCAAACTCGGATATATCATCTGGGGGTCCGAGGGGAGTCCAACGCAGAAGGTTTGGTTGAAATCGGGCCGGTGGTTTTGGAGAAAATGACCAAAAACCAAACAGGCGATTTTAAAAAGACGACAGGTACGCGCCTGTCGTCTTTTTTTGACCAAATTTTTTTTTTTTTTTTTACCAAAAATTAAATTTTTTCCAAACTCTGATATATCATCTGGGGGTCCGAGGGGAGTCCAACGCAGAAGGTTTGGTTGAAATCGGGCCGGTGGTTTTGGAGAAAATGACCAAAAACCAAACAGGCGATTTTAAAAAGACGACAGGTACGCGCCTGTCGTCTTTTTTTGACCAATTTTTTTTTTTTTTTTGACCAAAAATTAAAATTTCTCCAAACTCGGATATATCATCTGGGGGTCCGAGGGGAGTCCAACGCAGAAGGTTTGGTTGAAATCGGGCCGGTGGTTTTGGAGAAAATGACCAAAAACCAAACAGGCGATTTTAAAAAGACGACAGGTACGCGCCTGTCGTCTTTTTTTGACCAATTTTTTTTTTTTTTTTGACCAAAAATTAAAATTTCTTCAAACTCGGATATATCATCTGGGGGTCCGAGGGGAGTCCAACGCAGAAGGTTTGGTTGAAATCGGGCCGGTGGTTTTGGAGAAAATGACCAAAAACCAAACAGGCGATTTTAAAAAGACGACAGGTACGCGCCTGTCGTCTTTTTTTGACCAAATTTTTTTTTTTTTTTTGACCAAAAATTTAATTTTTTCCAAACTCTGATATATCATCTGGGGGTCCGAGGGGAGTCCAACGCAGAAGGTTTGGTTGAAATCGGGCCGGTGGTTTTGGAGAAAATGACCAAAAACCAAACAGGCGATTTTAAAAAGACGACAGGTACGCGCCTGTCGTCTTTTTTTGACCAAATTTTTTTTTTTTTTTTACCAAAAATTAAATTTCTCCAAATTTCTCCAAACTCGGATATATCATCTGGGGGTCCGAGGGGAGTCCAACGCAGAAGGTTTGGTTGAAATCGGGCCGGTGGTTTTGGAGAAAATGACCAAAAACCAAACAGGCGATTTTAAAAAGACGACAGGTACGCGCCTGTCGTCTTTTTTTGACCAAATTTTTTTTTTTTTTTTGACCAAAAATTTAATTTTTTCCAAACTCGGATATATCATCTGGGGGTCCGAGGGGAGTCCAACGCAGAAGGTTTGGTTGAAATCGGGCCGGTGGTTTTGGAGAAAATGACCAAAAACCAAACAGGCGATTTTAAAAAGACGACAGGTACGCGCCTGTCGTCTTTTTTGACCAAATTTTTTTTTTTTTTTGACCAAAAATTAAAATTTCTCCAAACTCGGATATATCATCAGGGGTCCGAGGGGAGTCCAACGCAGAAGGTTTGGTTGAAATCGGGCCGGTGGTTTTGGAGAAAATGACCAAAAACCAAACAGGCGATTTTAAAAAGACGACAGGTACGCGCCTGTCGTCTTTTTTTGACCAATTTTTTTTTTTTTTTTTGACCAAAAATTTAAATTTTCTCCAAACTCGGATATATCATCTGGGGGTCCGAGGGGAGTCCAACGCAGAAGGTTTGGTTGAAATCGGGCCGGTGGTTTTGGAGAAAATGACCAAAAACCAAACAGGCGATTTTAAAAAGACGACAGGTACGCGCCTGTCGTCTTTTTTTGACCAAATTTTTTTTTTTTTTTGACCAAAAATTAAATTTCTCCAAATTTCTCCAAACTCGGATATATCATCTGGGGGTCCGAGGGGAGTCCAACGCAGAAGGTTTGGTTGAAATCGGGCCGGTGGTTTTGGAGAAAATGACCAAAAACCAAACAGGCGATTTTAAAAAGACGACAGGTACGCGCCTGTCGTCTTTTTTTGACCAAATTTTTTTTTTTTTTTTGACCAAAAATTTAATTTTTTCCAAACTCGGATATATCATCTGGGGGTCCGAGGGGAGTCCAACGCAGAAGGTTTGGTTGAAATCGGGCCGGTGGTTTTGGAGAAAATGACCAAAAACCAAACAGGCGATTTTAAAAAGACGACAGGTACGCGCCTGTCGTCTTTTTTTGACCAAATTTTTTTTTTTTTTTGACCAAAATTAAATTTCAAATTTCTCCAAACTCGGATATATCATCTGGGGGTCCGAGGGGAGTCCAACGCAGAAGGTTTGGTTGAAATCGGGCCGGTGGTTTTGGAGAAAATGACCAAAAACCAAACAGGCGATTTTAAAAAGACGACAGGTACGCGCCTGTCGTTTTTTTTGACCAATTTTTTTTTTTTTTTTTGACCAAAAATTTAAATTTCTTCAAATTTCTCCAAACTCGGATATATCATCTGGGGGTCCGAGGGGAGTCCAACGCAGAAGGTTTGGTTGAAATCGGGCCGGTGGTTTTGGAGAAAATGACCAAAAACCAAACAGGCGATTTTAAAAAGACGACAGGTACGCGCCTGTCTTTTTTTGACCAAATTTTTTTTTTTTTTTGACCAAAAATTAAAATTTCTCCAAACTCGGATATATCATCTGGGGGTCCGAGGGGAGTCCAACGCAGAAGGTTTGGTTGAAATCGGGCCGGTGGTTTGGAGAAAATGACCAAAAACCAAACAGGCGATTTTAAAAAGACGACAGGTACGCGCCTGTCGTCTTTTTTTGACCAATTTTTTTTTTTTTTTTGACCAAAAATTTAATTTTTTCCAAACTCTGATATATCATCTGGGGGTCCGAGGGGAGTCCAACGCAGAAGGTTTGGTTGAAATCGGGCCGGTGGTTTTGGAGAAAATGACCAAAAACCAAACAGGCGATTTTAAAAAGACGACAGGTACGCGCCTGTCGTCTTTTTTTGACCAAATTTTTTTTTTTTTTTTGACCAAAAATTTAATTTTTTCCAAACTCGGATATATCATCTGGGGGTCCGAGGGGAGTCCAACGCAGAAGGTTTGGTTGAAATCGGGCCGGTGGTTTTGGAGAAAATGACCAAAAACCAAACAGGCGATTTTAAAAAGACGACAGGTACGCGCCTGTCACCTTAAGATGGCCGACGGTGTGCTGGGCTGAGCAGAACACTGTGCCAATTTTCCCCTAAAATGCCTATTTAACTTAAGGTGATCTGCATTCAACAAAGCTACCTTCAATCTGGAGTCATTTGCCCACGAAACCATTGAGGAACTGGAGTCTTATATTGACGCATGTTTCAACAACATGCCTGGAAAAAGCAAACGCAAACGCCTGGTGAAGCAGCAGGAGCTGCAGGGCGCTAGCTGCGGTGACTCCACAGATGGCTCACTCTCAATAGACTTATCAGAAATACGAGACTCCATAAGACAAATTAAGACCCAGATGGAGAAACTTGAACTGTTGACTCAGCTATCACAGGATGTCAAAGATCTACGAGCATCACTTGAGTTCAGTCAGGCTACAATTGATGTCCTAAGAAAAGACAATGCATCACTGAGGATGGACGTAAACAGCCTCAAACAACAAGTGACCGATCTTCAGTATGACAATTTCCACCTGTCAAGAGACGTCCTGGATATGCAATGCCGCAGCATGAGGGACAATGTTATCTTTCATGGGATACCTGAAAATGGCAAGGAAACTTACATGGAAACAGAACAGTTGGTTAAATCCTTCCTGAAAGACAGCCTCAAGCTCGAGGAACAGGAGGTGGAGGCTATCCACTTCTCCAGGGCGCACCGCATCGGGCAATCCAAACCCGGGATGCCGAGGCCTCGTCCCGTTGTTGCCAAACTTATGGATTCAAAAATGAAACTTGCCATCATGGGGAAAGGGAAAAGGCTGAAGAACACTCCGTTCTCAATCTCCGATCAATTCCCACCCGAGATCCTGCGCAGGCGGAGACTCCTCTACCCAGTGATGCGCGCGGCTCGAAACGCGATGAAAAGAACCCGCCTGTCCGTCGACAAGCTGTACATCGATGGGAAACTGTTCAGAAACTCCGACATCACATACTGGCTATCTGGCGGCGACGAGAACCGGAGGCCAGGACAGACTGAGGCGCAGCCGCCGCTGCAAGATGCTCCGTCCACAGCTCACCTGGCTCCAGCAGGTGCCTCGCCCGAGTCGTCACCAAGTATTCCGACATCTAATCCTTCGGCGTGATGAGCCTACAAGCCTGTACTGATCTCCATTGGCAACCGTATGTATATCTCCACTTTTGACTCTGTTTTGTAACTTTCTGCCCAACTTTGATGGAGTTACCATGCTATGGCTATGCTCCATGCTGTGATCCTGTGTTGCGCTTGCATGTAAACAAGGTCGCATGCTGCTGACGTCATCAGTGCGCTCTGCGCCTTTCCCTTTACAAAACAGTAGTCACGTGACTCATGCTCTGACCTGACTCCTGCCAACCTTAGGATCTCATTGCAGATCAGTCTATGGGTCATCTACATATGTGGACATATTCATTTATTGGCATGGGACTATTGGTTTTGTTTTTGTCCATCCTGTCCTTTTGCTCCTGCCTGTATTTAAGGAGGATGTTGCTCTGTGCCTTCTATGTTGTCTGTTGTCTGTCTGTCTATCCGTCTGTCTGTATGTTGTCCGTTGTCTGTCTGTCTGTCTTTGTGTTATGTCAGTGTGCACGCTTACCTACTGTTTTCAACACAACTTACATGACCTCTCCAGCAGCAAGTTTTGGCCTGTCTTATTTTGCAAGTGGATGTGTGTGGAGGTGTGTGTATTTTCTTCACAACTGTTTTCTTGTCTGTGTGCCTGTTTGTTTTATGTGTTGCGGCTGCTCCCCGCTTAGTGTATTGTCCAACCACTCCCCATCATGCCTGTTAATTTGGACAAGTTTGCTGTATGTCTGTTGATGTTCATACTTCCCTGGGGAATGATGTTGTGAATGAAAACTCCTTGTGGATGGAACAGGACAATCTAGAAATAGAAACTTCTGTGTTCACAGACTACAAACCTTATAGCATGATGGATGAGATTGATCCAGATAATAATTTCTATGCAAAATTTAATCATAGCTGTAAATATTATTCAGAAATAAAATTTAACGAATGTATTGATCTTCAAAATAAAATATCTCTTATACACTTCAATTGCAGAAGTCTTTATGCAAACTATGATTCCATAATACATTGTCTGGACCAATTTAATTCACCATTTACCATAATAGCTATGTCTGAAACCTGGCTAAAATCAAACAAAGGTACAGATTTTGCAATTAAGGGGTATGAAATGTTTTACACAAACAGAGAATGTAAAAATGGTGGTGGTGTTGCGCTATATATAGACAAAAACTTTGATTACAAAGTGATAGAAAATATGTCTGTGGCTGTAGAAGATGTGTATGAATCCATAACAGTGGAAATATATATGGGAAAACAGAAAAATATAATAGTTAGCTGTATTTACAGGGCTCCTGGAGCAAATATAGAGGTATTTAAGGAAGAGATAGAAAAGCTGTTTTCTTCAAGCACCCAGAAAGATTTACTTATATGTGGGGATTATAATATAGATCTTTTAAATGCCAGGAAACACAAACCAACAGAGAATTTCATTGACACAATGTTCTCTATGAGTTTGTTTCCAGCAATTACAAGACCTAGTAGGATAACCCTGCAAAGTGCCACCTTGATTGATAATATTTTCACCAACATTACATATAATAATATAGTCAGTGGGCTTTTGTATAATGATACAAGTGACCATCTACCAGTTTTTATGGTGTATGATTGTAACTATAGATTATGGAAAGATAAATTAAATATCAAATATAAACGAATAAGAACAGAAGAATCAGTTGATGCATTCAAAGCTGACCTATTAGCTCAAAACTGGGATCCAGTTTTGAAAGAAAACGATGTAGATATAGCTTATGATCATTTTTTAGAAATAGTTACACAAATGTATGATAAGAATTGTCCACTTAAAAAGGTCAATCTGAAAAATAAAAGTACAAACAGCCCATGGTTAACAAAAGGACTGAAAAATGCCTGTAAAAAGAAAAATCATTTATATAGGCAATTCATTAAATGTAGAACCAAGGAGGCAGAACTGAAATATAAAAAATATAAAAATAAGTTGACTACTATTATGAGGTTCTGCAGGAAGGACTATTATGCTAATTTAATTGAAAGTAAGAAAAATAATTTGAAGGACATATGGAAAGTACTTAACAACATTATCAGTAGGAAAAATGAGAACTTTTACCCAGATTACTTTATGGAAAATAATAAATCAATTACAAATATGGAGGAAGTGGTGGAAGGTTTTAACAATTTTTTTGTGGATGTTGGGCCCCAGCTCTCTAAAAAAATCATCGAGAGTGGAATGGAAAATTCTGGGTCACCAGGGGAATTAGTGGAGCGAAATCCACATACAATGTTTCTCAAACCAACAGATGAAAATGAAATAATTGGCATACTAAATAATTGTCATAATAAGACATCCACAGATTTTAATGATTTTGATATGACAATAATCAAAAAGGTCATGGCTGGAATGATTAAACCATTCACATATATTTGTAATTTGTCCTTCCAAACAGGAGTTTTCCCAAGTAAAATGAAAACTGCTAAGGTAATCCCATTATTTAAAACAGGTGACAAACATCTTTTTACAAACTACAGGCCCATTTCACTCCTTTCACAGTTTTCAAAAATTATAGAAAAGCTTTTTGTTAATAGGTTGAATGTATTTATTGAGAAACATAATTTATTTTCAGACTGCCAATATGGATTTAGGAAAAAGAGATCAACTGCTTTGGCGTTGATAGACTTGGTTGAAGAAATAACAAACTGTATTGATAAAAGGAAATTTGTAGTCGGTATCTTTATCGATCTTAAAAAGGCATTTGATACGATAGATCATACAATTTTGTTAAATAAGCTAGAGCGTTATGGTATAAGGGGTATTACTCTAGGATGGCTGAGAAGCTATCTGAATGAGAGACAGCAATTTGTCCAAATAGATAATCATGTTTCAACCTGTAGAGATATCATTTGTGGTGTTCCTCAAGGGTCGGTATTAGGCCCCATCCTATTTATACTGTACATTAATGATATTTGTTTGATATCGAATGTGATGAAATGGATACTCTTTGCTGATGACACCAACATTATTTGCTCCGGTGAAAACTTACAGCAACTCCTGGAAACGACTACACATGAAATTAACAAGCTGAAAAATTGGTTCACTTTGAACAAACTATTTCTAAATTTGAAAAAAACAAAGATTATGTTATTTGGTAAACACAACACTGATGTTCCAGTTCAAATTAAAATTGATAATGTAATAATTGAAAAAGTAGAAGAAACTACATTTCTTGGAGTGATCATTCATGAAAAAATGTGCTGGAAACCTCAGATAAAACATGTTTGTTCTAAAGTTGCAAGGAGTGTGGGTGTCATCCGCAGAGTTAAGTATATACTAAATCATAAGTCTTTACTTTCACTATATTATGCTTTTGTTTTTCCTTATCTGAACTACTGTGTGGAGGTCTGGGGCAATACATACAACACTAATTTGCACCCATTGATTATTCTACAGAAAAGAGCTATTCGTAATGTTTGTAATGTAAAGTACAATGATCATACAAATGACTTGTTCTTGAGGGCAGCAGTATTGAAATTCCTGGACCTGATTAAACTAAAAACTGTACAAATTGCCTATATGGCCAAACATAATCAATTACCTGATACTATACAAGGTCTCTTCTGTGAAAGGGGAAGTGCCAAGAGATATGACCTTCGGGGGAAACATAAACTGGCACAGCAGCTCACAAGAACAACCCTTAAATCTATGTGTGTCTCAGTTTGTGGAGTAATTATGTGGAATGGTTTGGCTGAAAACATTAGAAATAGTAAAAGCCTGAGCGAGTTTAAAAGAAAGTTTAAACAGCAGATGTTTGATGTGTACGGTAGGGAAGACGGTGGTGGTTAAATTAAATTAAATTAAATTGATTAAATAAATACATAAATAATATAGGACAAATGTAGGACTGCTGAGGGAGCTCGCAATGCTCCTACTTCAATGCTTTTTGTTTGTTTGTTTGCTCGCTTGTGTTTTTTTTTTTTGTTTTGTTTTGTTTTTTTTGTTATGTATGTCTCGATGGTGTCTTTATGTGGGGGATGGAAATTTAAAAGCTATGCTTCGTCCATCCCCTTTTCACACCAGGTGCTGTTGTTTTCTAACTGTGCTGTTGTTGTATTGGTATGTTGGTGTCTGTAGTTTGTTCTGTTTGGTTGCTGTGGTCTGGTGTGAAATAAACAAAAAAAAAAAAAAAAAAAAAAAAAATCATCTGGGGGTCCGAGGGGAGTCCAACGCAGAAGGTTTGGTTGAAATCGGGCCGGTGGTTTTGGAGAAAATGACCAAAAACCAAACAGGCGATTTTAAAAAGACGACAGGTACGCGCCTGTCGTCTTTTTTTGACCAAAAATTTAATTTTTTACAAACTCGGATATATCATCTGGGGGTCCGAGGGGAGTCCAACGCAGAAGGTTTGGTTGAAATCGGGCCGGTGGTTTTGGAGAAAATGACCAAAAACCAAACAGGCGATTTTAAAAAGACGACAGGTACGCACGCGCCTGTCGTCTTTTTTTGACCAAATTTTTTTTTTTTTTGACCAAAAATTTAAATTTCTCCAAATTTCTCCAAACTCGGATATATCATCTGGGGGTCCGAGGGGAGTCCAACGCAGAAGGTTTGGTTGAAATCGGGCCGGTGGTTTTGGAGAAAATGACCAAAAACCAAACAGGCGATTTTAAAAAGACGACAGGTACGCGCCTGTCGTTTTTTTGACCATTTTTTTTTTTTTTTTTGACCAAAAATTAAAATTTCTCCAAACTCGGATATATCATCTGGGGGTCCGAGGGGAGTCCAACGCAGAAGGTTTGGTTGAAATCGGGCCGGTGGTTTTGGAGAAAATGACCAAAAACCAAACAGGCGATTTTAAAAAGACGACAGGTACGCGCCTGTCTTTTTTTGACCAATTTTTTTTTTTTTTTTGACCAAAAATTAAAATTTCTCCAAACTCGGATATATCATCTGGGGGTCCGAGGGGAGTCCAACGCAGAAGGTTTGGTTGAAATCGGGCCGGTGGTTTTGGAGAAAATGACCAAAAACCAAACAGGCGATTTTAAAAAGACGACAGGTACGCGCCTGTCTTTTTTTGACCAATTTTTTTTTTTTTTTTTGACCAAAAATTTAATTTTTTCCAAACTCTGATATATCATCTGGGGGTCCGAGGGGAGTCCAACGCAGAAGGTTTGGTTGAAATCGGGCCGGTGGTTTTGGAGAAAATGACCAAAAACCAAACAGGCGATTTTAAAAAGACGACAGGTACGCGCCTGTCGTTTTTTTTTGACCAATTTTTTTTTTTTTTTTTGACCAAAAATTTAAATTTCTTCAAATTTCTCCAAACTCGGATATATCATCTGGGGGTCCGAGGGGAGTCCAACGCAGAAGGTTTGGTTGAAATCGGGCCGGTGGTTTTGGAGAAAATGACCAAAAACCAAACAGGCGATTTTAAAAAGACGACAGGTACGCGCCTGTCGTCTTTTTTTGACCAATTTTTTTTTTTTTTTTGACCAAAAATTTAATTTTCTCCAAACTCTGATATATCATCTGGGGGTCCGAGGGGAGTCCAACGCAGAAGGTTTGGTTGAAATCGGGCCGGTGGTTCTGGAGAAAATGACCAAAAACCAAACAGGCGATTTTAAAAAGACGACAGGTACGCGCCTGTCGTCTTTTTTTGACCAATTTTTTTTTTTTTTTTGACCAAAAATTTAAATTTTTCCAAACTCTGATATATCATCTGGGGGTCCGAGGGGAGTCCAACGCAGAAGGTTTGGTTGAAATCGGGCCGGTGGTTTTGGAGAAAATGACCAAAAACCAAACAGGCGATTTTAAAAAGACGACAGGTACGCGCCTGGGGCCTCATTTATCAAAGAGGGTGTAAAACTGCTACTAAATATTTGCGTACGGCGAAAAGACGAAAATGGCGTACACCCTAAATATTTACACCTTTTTCAGATCAATCAAACTGTGCGTACGCACAACTCTCCGCAATAAGTCACACAGGACTCAAGAATGGTGCACACGTGAACACACCTCTTACTCCACCCCCGGAACGCCTATATACAACTATATATGGTCAGCACGTGCATATTTAATTAGCCATGTGCTCTCTGTGGCGCAGCAACTTTTGTGACAACAAAGTGACAACGGAGACAACCGGCGGAGGGCGGGGGAAAGAAGCGGAACTTCTCCGCTTCTCCGAAAGCAGATACACGGGCAATAAATGATCTTGCATTTTAATAAGCTACAATAAAAACAAAAACCTCCCAAATCTCAACAAAAGGGAGCAGAAAGAAGAAGAATCTTATGTAATCTGCCCGTTTATCCCAGAAAATCTTTTCTTTTTTTTTTTTTTTACCTAGATGTTAAAACAATGTAGGAAGCAGGACGATAGTTACCATTACTTTGCAGGCCTTCCACTACACAGTTACAGCTCTACTGGACTCGGTTTAGGTCATTTCCATTACAGCTGAGTCCTTCACAGTTCCTCCTCAGAGCCGCGTTGTCTCACTCTTTATTCTCTCCTCTCGTCAGCTCCAAACACACGTGCACCTCGTTAACTCAGGTGACAGAATAATAACAGTCTCAGTAGCTGCAGATCAGTGTGCGCTGCTGCCGGTGTGTTTTTAAACTTGGATGGTTTGATCCTTGTCGGACGTCACACATAGCCTAATCAAAAAAGCAAAATCCACAATGCGCTCTGTTTATCAATTAACATAAAGCCTAGTGTTATTATAGAGCGGGTTGGATTGCCAGCATCAACGGTCCACCACTACCACAATTACTTTAAAAAATCCCACTGTGCTCTTCTAAATGTACTCCGCTCCTCTCTCCCTCTCACACTGCAGTTCTCTGACTCAGCAACGGTGTCGCCAATTCCTCCTGTTCCTCAAAAAAGGCGTACGCCAGGGTCAAAATGGGTGTAAATGTCCGCACTTTTCCCCGTCAGGTTTTGGCTTGATAGATCCCAAATTTGGCGGAGAAAAGTGCGTACGCACAAAACGAGGGGAAAATGGCGTAAAAAAAGGTGTATCCACAATGATAAATGAGGCCCCTGTCGTCTTTTTTTGACCAATTTTTTTTTTTTTTTTGACCAAAAATTAAAATTTCTCCAAACTCGGATATATCATCTGGGGGTCCGAGGGGAGTCCAACGCAGAAGGTTTGGTTGAAATCGGGCCGGTGGTTTTGGAGAAAATGACCAAAAACCAAACAGGCGATTTTAAAAAGACGACAGGTACGCGCCTGTCGTCTTTTTTTGACCAATTTTTTTTTTTTTTTTGACCAAAAATTAAATTTTCTCCAAACTCGGATATATCATCTGGGGGTCCGAGGGGAGTCCAACGCAGAAGGTTTGGTTGAAATCGGGCCGGTGGTTTTGGAGAAAATGACCAAAAACCAAACAGGCGATTTTAAAAAGACGACAGGTACGCGCCTGTCGTCTTTTTTTGACCAATTTTTTTTTTTTTTTTGACCAAAAATTAAATTATTTCTCCAAACTCGGATATATCATCTGGGGGTCCGAGGGGAGTCCAACGCAGAAGGTTTGGTTGAAATCGGGCCGGTGGTTTTGGAGAAAATGACCAAAAACCAAACAGGCGATTTTAAAAAGACGACAGGTACGCGCCTGTCGTCTTTTTTTGACCAATTTTTTTTTTTTTTTGACCAAAAATTAAAATTTCTCCAAACTCGGATATATCATCTGGGGGTCCGAGGGGAGTCCAACGCAGAAGGTTTGGTTGAAATCGGGCCGGTGGTTTTGGAGAAAATGACCAAAAACCAAACAGGCGATTTTAAAAAGACGACAGGTACGCGCCTGTCGTCTTTTTTTGACCAATTTTTTTTTTTTTTTTGACCAAAAATTAAAATTTCTCCAAACTCGGATATATCATCTGGGGGTCCGAGGGGAGTCCAACGCAGAAGGTTTGGTTGAAATCGGGCCGGTGGTTTTGGAGAAAATGACCAAAAACCAAACAGGCGATTTTAAAAAGACGACAGGTACGCGCCTGTCGTCTTTTTTTGACCAAATTTTTTTTTTTTTTTTGACCAAAAATTAAATTTTCTCCAAACTCGGATATATCATCTGGGGGTCCGAGGGGAGTCCAACGCAGAAGGTTTGGTTGAAATCGGGCCGGTGGTTTTGGAGAAAATGACCAAAAACCAAACAGGCGATTTTAAAAAGACGACAGGTACGCGCCTGTCGTCTTTTTTTGACCAAATTTTTTTTTTTTTTTGACCAAAAATTAAATTTCTCCAAACTCGGATATATCATCTGGGGGTCCGAGGGGAGTCCAACGCAGAAGGTTTGGTTGAAATCGGGCCGGTGGTTTTGGAGAAAATGACCAAAAACCAAACAGGCGATTTTAAAAAGACGACAGGTACGCGCCTGTCGTCTTTTTTTGACCAAATTTTTTTTTTTTTTTGACCAAAAATTAAAATTTCTCCAAACTCGGATATATCATCTGGGGGTCCGAGGGGAGTCCAACGCAGAAGGTTTGGTTGAAATCGGGCCGGTGGTTTTGGAGAAAATGACCAAAAACCAAACAGGCGATTTTAAAAAGACGACAGGTACGCGCCTGTCGTCTTTTTTTGACCAATTTTTTTTTTTTTTTTGACCAAAAATTAAATTTTCTCCAAACTCGGATATATCATCTGGGGGTCCGAGGGGAGTCCAACGCAGAAGGTTTGGTTGAAATCGGGCCGGTGGTTTTGGAGAAAATGACCAAAAACCAAACAGGCGATTTTAAAAAGACGACAGGTACGCGCCTGTCGTCTTTTTTTGACCAATTTTTTTTTTTTTTTGACCAAAAATTAAAATTTCTCCAAACTCGGATATATCATCTGGGGGTCCGAGGGGAGTCCAACGCAGAAGGTTTGGTTGAAATCGGGCCGGTGGTTTTGGAGAAAATGACCAAAAACCAAACAGGCGATTTTAAAAAGACGACAGGTACGCGCCTGTCGTCTTTTTTTGACCAATTTTTTTTTTTTTTTTGACCAAAAATTAAATTTTCTCCAAACTCGGATATATCATCTGGGGGTCCGAGGGGAGTCCAACGCAGAAGGTTTGGTTGAAATCGGGCCGGTGGTTTTGGAGAAAATGACCAAAAACCAAACAGGCGATTTTAAAAAGACGACAGGTACGCGCCTGTCGTCTTTTTTTGACCAAATTTTTTTTTTTTTTTTACCAAAAATTAAAATTTCTCCAAACTCGGATATATCATCTGGGGGTCCGAGGGGAGTCCAACGCAGAAGGTTTGGTTGAAATCGGGCCGGTGGTTTTGGAGAAAATGACCAAAAACCAAACAGGCGATTTTAAAAAGACGACAGGTACGCGCCTGTCGTCTTTTTTTGACCAATTTTTTTTTTTTTTTGACCAAAAATTAAAATTTCTCCAAACTCGGATATATCATCTGGGGGTCCGAGGGGAGTCCAACGCAGAAGGTTTGGTTGAAATCGGGCCGGTGGTTTTGGAGAAAATGACCAAAAACCAAACAGGCGATTTTAAAAAGACGACAGGTACGCGCCTGTCGTCTTTTTTTGACCAATTTTTTTTTTTTTTTTGACCAAAAATTAAATTTCTCCAAACTCGGATATATCATCTGGGGGTCCGAGGGGAGTCCAACGCAGAAGGTTTGGTTGAAATCGGGCCGGTGGTTTTGGAGAAAATGACCAAAAACCAAACAGGCGATTTTAAAAAGACGACAGGTACGCGCCTGTCGTCTTTTTTTGACCATTTTTTTTTTTTTTTTTTGACCAAAAATTAAATTTCTTCCAAACTCGGATATATCATCTGGGGGTCCGAGGGGAGTCCAACGCAGAAGGTTTGGTTGAAATCGGGCCGGTGGTTTTGGAGAAAATGACCAAAAACCAAACAGGCGATTTTAAAAAGACGACAGGTACGCGCCTGTCGTCTTTTTTTGACCAAATTTTTTTTTTTTTTTTGACCAAAAATTAAAATTTCTCCAAACTCGGATATATCATCTGGGGGTCCGAGGGGAGTCGAACGCAGAAGGTTTGGTTGAAATCGGGCCGGTGGTTTTGGAGAAAATGACCAAAAACCAAACAGGCGATTTTAAAAAGACGACAGGTACGCGCCTGTCGTCTTTTTTTGACCAATTTTTTTTTTTTTTTTGACCAAAAATTAAAATTTCTCCAAACTCGGATATATCATCTGGGGGTCCGAGGGGAGTCCAACGCAGAAGGTTTGGTTGAAATCGGGCCGGTGGTTTTGGAGAAAATGACCAAAAACCAAACAGGCGATTTTAAAAAGACGACAGGTACGCGCCTGTCGTCTTTTTTTGACCAAATTTTTTTTTTTTTTATACCAAAAATTAAAATTTCTCCAAACTCGGATATATCATCTGGGGGTCCGAGGGGAGTCCAACGCAGAAGGTTTGGTTGAAATCGGGCCGGTGGTTTTGGAGAAAATGACCAAAAACCAAACAGGCGATTTTAAAAAGACGACAGGTACGCGCCTGTCGTCTTTTTTTGACCAATTTTTTTTTTTTTTTTGACCAAAAATTAAAATTTCTCCAAACTCGGATATATCATCTGGGGGTCCGAGGGGAGTCCAACGCAGAAGGTTTGGTTGAAATCGGGCCGGTGGTTTTGGAGAAAATGACCAAAAACCAAACAGGCGATTTTAAAAAGACGACAGGTACGCGCCTGTCGTCTTTTTTTGACCAATTTTTTTTTTTTTTTTTGACCAAAAATTAAATTTTCTCCAAACTCGGATATATCATCTGGGGGTCCGAGGGGAGTCCAACGCAGAAGGTTTGGTTGAAATCGGGCCGGTGGTTTTGGAGAAAATGACCAAAAACCAAACAGGCGATTTTAAAAAGACGACAGGTACGCGCCTGTCGTCTTTTTTTGACCAATTTTTTTTTTTTTTTTACCAAAAATTAAAATTTCTCCAAACTCGGATATATCATCTGGGGGTCCGAGGGGAGTCCAACGCAGAAGGTTTGGTTGAAATCGGGCCGGTGGTTTTGGAGAAAATGACCAAAAACCAAACAGGCGATTTTAAAAAGACGACAGGTACGCGCCTGTCGTCTTTTTTTGACCAATTTTTTTTTTTTTTGACCAAAAATTAAAATTTCTCCAAACTCGGATATATCATCTGGGGGTCCGAGGGGAGTCCAACGCAGAAGGTTTGGTTGAAATCGGGCCGGTGGTTTTGGAGAAAATGACCAAAAACCAAACAGGCGATTTTAAAAAGACGACAGGTACGCGCCTGTCGTCTTTTTTTGACCAAATTTTTTTTTTTTTTTTGACCAAAAATTAAATTTTTCCAAACTCGGATATATCATCTGGGGGTCCGAGGGGAGTCCAACGCAGAAGGTTTGGTTGAAATCGGGCCGGTGGTTTTGGAGAAAATGACCAAAAACCAAACAGGCGATTTTAAAAAGACGACAGGTACGCGCCTGTCGTCTTTTTTTGACCAAATTTTTTTTTTTTTTTTGACCAAAAATTTAAATTTTCTCCAAACTCGGATATATCATCTGGGGGTCCGAGGGGAGTCCAACGCAGAAGGTTTGGTTGAAATCGGGCCGGTGGTTTTGGAGAAAATGACCAAAAACCAAACAGGCGATTTTAAAAAGACGACAGGTACGCGCCTGTCGTCTTTTTTTGACCAAATTTTTTTTTTTTTTTGACCAAAAATTAAAATTTCTCCAAACTCGGATATATCATCTGGGGGTCCGAGGGGAGTCCAACGCAGAAGGTTTGGTTGAAATCGGGCCGGTGGTTTTGGAGAAAATGACCAAAAACCAAACAGGCGATTTTAAAAAGACGACAGGTACGCGCCTGTCGTCTTTTTTTGACCAAATTTTTTTTTTTTTTTTGACCAAAAATTAAATTTTCTCCAAACTCGGATATATCATCTGGGGGTCCGAGGGGAGTCCAACGCAGAAGGTTTGGTTGAAATCGGGCCGGTGGTTTTGGAGAAAATGACCAAAAACCAAACAGGCGATTTTAAAAAGACGACAGGTACGCGCCTGTCGTCTTTTTTTGACCAATTTTTTTTTTTTTTTTTGACCAAAAATTAAATTTCAATTTCTCCAAACTCGGATATATCATCTGGGGGTCCGAGGGGAGTCCAACGCAGAAGGTTTGGTTGAAATCGGGCCGGTGGTTTTGGAGAAAATGACCAAAAACCAAACAGGCGATTTTAAAAAGACGACAGGTACGCGCCTGTCGTCTTTTTTTGACCAAATTTTTTTTTTTTTTTGACCAAAAATTAAAATTTCTCCAAACTCGGATATATCATCTGGGGGTCCGAGGGGAGTCCAACGCAGAAGGTTTGGTTGAAATCGGGCCGGTGGTTTTGGAGAAAATGACCAAAAACCAAACAGGCGATTTTAAAAAGACGACAGGTACGCGCCTGTCGTCTTTTTTTGACCAATTTTTTTTTTTTTTTTTGACCAAAAATTTAAATTTCTCCAAACTCGGATATATCATCTGGGGGTCCGAGGGGAGTCCAACGCAGAAGGTTTGGTTGAAATCGGGCCGGTGGTTTTGGAGAAAATGACCAAAAACCAAACAGGCGATTTTAAAAAGACGACAGGTACGCGCCTGTCGTCTTTTTTGACCAATTTTTTTTTTTTTTTTGACCAAAAATTAAAATTTCTCCAAACTCGGATATATCATCTGGGGGTCCGAGGGGAGTCCAACGCAGAAGGTTTGGTTGAAATCGGGCCGGTGGTTTTGGAGAAAATGACCAAAAACCAAACAGGCGATTTTAAAAAGACGACAGGTACGCGCCTGTCGTCTTTTTTTGACCAATTTTTTTTTTTTTTTGACCAAAAATTAAAATTTCTCCAAACTCGGATATATCATCTGGGGGTCCGAGGGGAGTCCAACGCAGAAGGTTTGGTTGAAATCGGGCCGGTGGTTTTGGAGAAAATGACCAAAAACCAAACAGGCGATTTTAAAAAGACGACAGGTACGCGCCTGTCGTCTTTTTTTGACCAAATTTTTTTTTTTTTTTGACCAAAATTAAAATTTCTCCAAACTCGGATATATCATCTGGGGGTTGATGAGGGCAGTCTCTAGTGAGGGGAGGGGGGGGGGCAACAGGCGATTTTAAAAAGACGACAGGTACGCGCCTGTCGTCTTTTTTTGACCAAATTTTTTTTTTTTTACAGGTACGCCTGTCGTCTTTTTTTGACCAATTTTTTTTTTTTTTTTGACCAAAAATTAAAATTTCTTCAAATTTCTCCAAACTCGGATATATCATCTGGGGGTCCGAGGGTAGTCCAACGCAGAAGGTTTGGTTGAAATCGGGCCGGTGGTTTTGGAGAAAATGACCAAAAACCAAACAGGCGATTTTAAAAAGACGACAGGTACGCCTGTCGTCTTTTTTTGACCAAATTTTTTTTTTTTTTTTTGACCAAAAATTTAATTTTTTCCAAACTCGGATATATCATCTGGGGGTCCGAGGGGAGTCCAACGCAGAAGGTTTGGTTGAAATCGGGCCGGTGGTTTTGGAGAAAATGACCAAAAACCAAACAGGCGATTTTAAAAAGACGACAGGTACGCGCCTGTCGTCTTTTTTTGACCAAATTTTTTTTTTTTTTTTGACCAAAAATTTAATTTTTTCCAAACTCGGATATATCATCTGGGGGTCCGAGGGGAGTCCAACGCAGAAGGTTTGGTTGAAATCGGGCCGGTGGTTTTGGAGAAAATGACCAAAAACCAAACAGGCGATTTTAAAAAGACGACAGGTACGCGCCTGTCGTCTTTTTTTGACCAATTTTTTTTTTTTTTTTGACCAAAAATTAAAATTTCTCCAAATTTCTCCAAACTCGGATATATCATCTGGGGGTCCGAGGGGAGTCCAACGCAGAAGGTTTGGTTGAAATCGGGCCGGTGGTTTTGGAGAAAATGACCAAAAACCAAACAGGCGATTTTAAAAAGACGACAGGTACGCGCCTGTCGTTTTTTTTGACCAATTTTTTTTTTTTTTTTTGACCAAAAATTAAATTTCTTCAAATTTCTCCAAACTCGGATATATCATCTGGGGGTCCGAGGGGAGTCCAACGCAGAAGGTTTGGTTGAAATCGGGCCGGTGGTTTTGGAGAAAATGACCAAAAACCAAACAGGCGATTTTAAAAAGACGACAGGTACGCGCCTGTCGTCTTTTTTTGACCAAATTTTTTTTTTTTTTTTGACCAAAAATTAAATTCAATTTCTCCAAACTCGGATATATCATCTGGGGGTCCGAGGGGAGTCCAACGCAGAAGGTTTGGTTGAAATCGGGCCGGTGGTTTTGGAGAAAATGACCAAAAACCAAACAGGCGATTTTAAAAAGACGACAGGTACGCGCCTGTCGTCTTTTTTTGACCAATTTTTTTTTTTTTTTTGACCAAAAATTAAAATTTCTCCAATTCTCCAAACTCGGATATATCATCTGGGGGTCCGAGGGGAGTCCAACGCAGAAGGTTTGGTTGAAATCGGGCCGGTGGTTTTGGAGAAAATGACCAAAAACCAAACAGGCGATTTTAAAAAGACGACAGGTACGCGCCTGTCGTCTTTTTTTGACCAAATTTTTTTTTTTTTTTTACCAAAAATTAAAATTTCTCCAAACTCGGATATATCATCTGGGGGTCCGAGGGGAGTCCAACGCAGAAGGTTTGGTTGAAATCAGGCCGGTGGTTCTGGAGAAAATGACCAAAAACCAAACAGGCGATTTTAAAAAGACGACAGGTACGCCTGTCGTCTTTTTTTGACCAATTTTTTTTTTTTTTTTGACCAAAAATTAAAATTTCTTCAAATTTCTCCAAACTCGGATATATCATCTGGGGGTCCGAGGGTAGTCCAACGCAGAAGGTTTGGTTGAAATCGGGCCGGTGGTTTTGGAGAAAATGACCAAAAACCAAACAGGCGATTTTAAAAAGACGACAGGTACGCCTGTCGTCTTTTTTTGACCAAATTTTTTTTTTTTTTTTGACCAAAAATTAAATTTTTTCCAAACTCGGATATATCATCTGGGGGTCCGAGGGGAGTCCAACGCAGAAGGTTTGGTTGAAATCGGGCCGGTGGTTTTGGAGAAAATGACCAAAAACCAAACAGGCGATTTTAAAAAGACGACAGGTACGCGCCTGTCGTCTTTTTTTGACCAAATTTTTTTTTTTTTTTTGACCAAAAATTTAATTTTTTCCAAACTCGGATATATCATCTGGGGGTCCGAGGGGAGTCCAACGCAGAAGGTTTGGTTGAAATCGGGCCGGTGGTTTTGGAGAAAATGACCAAAAACCAAACAGGCGATTTTAAAAAGACGACAGGTACGCGCCTGTCGTCTTTTTTTGACAAATTTTTTTTTTTTTTTGACCAAAAATTAAATTTCTCCAAATTTCTCCAAACTCGGATATATCATCTGGGGGTCCGAGGGGAGTCCAACGCAGAAGGTTTGGTTGAAATCGGGCCGGTGGTTTTGGAGAAAATGACCAAAAACCAAACAGGCGATTTTAAAAAGACGACAGGTACGCGCCTGTCGTTTTTTTTGACCAATTTTTTTTTTTTTTTTTGACCAAAAATTTAAATTTCTTCAAATTTCTCCAAACTCGGATATATCATCTGGGGGTCCGAGGGGAGTCCAACGCAGAAGGTTTGGTTGAAATCGGGCCGGTGGTTTTGGAGAAAATGACCAAAAACCAAACAGGCGATTTTAAAAAGACGACAGGTACGCGCCTGTCTTTTTTTGACCAAATTTTGTTTTTTTTTTTGACCAAAAATTAAAATTTCTCCAAACTCGGATATATCATCTGGGGGTCCGAGGGGAGTCCAACGCAGAAGGTTTGGTTGAAATCGGGCCGGTGGTTTTGGAGAAAATGACCAAAAACCAAACAGGCGATTTTAAAAAGACGACAGGTACGCGCCTGTCGTCTTTTTTTGACCAAATTTTTTTTTTTTTTGACCAAAAATTAAAATTTCTCCAAATTTCTCCAAACTCGGATATATCATCTGGGGGTCCGAGGGGAGTCCAACGCAGAAGGTTTGGTTGAAATCGGGCCGGTGGTTTTGGAGAAAATGACCAAAAACCAAACAGGCGATTTTAAAAAGACGACAGGTACGCGCCTGTCGTCTTTTTTTGACCAATTTTTTTTTTTTTTTTTGACCAAAAATTTAATTTTTTCCAAACTCTGATATATCATCTGGGGGTCCGAGGGGAGTCCAACGCAGAAGGTTTGGTTGAAATCGGGTCGGTGGTTTTGGAGAAAATGACCAAAAACCAAACAGGCGATTTTAAAAAGACGACAGGTACGCGCCTGTCGTCTTTTTTTGACCAATTTTTTTTTTTTTTATACCAAAAGTTAAAATTTCTCCAAACTCGGATATATCATCTGGGGGTCCGAGGGGAGTCCAACGCAGAAGGTTTGGTTGAAATCGGGCCGGTGGTTTTGGAGAAAATGACCAAAAACCAAACAGGCGATTTTAAAAAGACGACAGGTACGCGCCTGTCGTCTTTTTTTGACCAATTTTTTTTTTTTTTTATACCAAAAATTAAAATTTCTCCAAACTCGGATATATCATCTGGGGGTCCGAGGGGAGTCCAACGCAGAAGGTTTGGTTGAAATCGGGCCGGTGGTTTTGGAGAAAATGACCAAAAACCAAACAGGCGATTTTAAAAAGACGACAGGTACGCGCCTGTCGTCTTTTTTTGACCAAATTTTTTTTTTTTTTATACCAAAAATTAAAATTTCTCCAAACTCGGATATATCATCTGGGGGTCCGAGGGGAGTCCAACGCAGAAGGTTTGGTTGAAATCGGGCCGGTGGTTTTGGAGAAAATGACCAAAAACCAAACAGGCGATTTTAAAAAGACGACAGGTACGCGCCTGTCGTCTTTTTTTGACCAAATTTTTTTTTTTTTTTTACCAAAAATTAAAATTTCTCCAAATTTCTCCAAACTCGGATATATCATCTGGGGGTCCGAGGGGAGTCCAACGCAGAAGGTTTGGTTGAAATCGGGCCGGTGGTTTTGGAGAAAATGACCAAAAACCAAACAGGCGATTTTAAAATGACGACAGGTACGCGCCTGTCGTCTTTTTTTGACCAAATTTTTTTTTTTTTTGACCAAAAATTAAATTTCTCCAAATTTCTCCAAACTCGGATATATCATCTGGGGGTCCGAGGGGAGTCCAACGCAGAAGGTTTGGTTGAAATCGGGCCGGTGGTTTTGGAGAAAATGACCAAAAACCAAACAGGCGATTTTAAAAAGACGACAGGTACGCGCCTGTCGTCTTTTTTTGACCAATTTTTTTTTTTTTTTATACCAAAAATTAAAATTTCTCCAAACTCGGATATATCATCTGGGGGTCCGAGGGGAGTCCAACGCAGAAGGTTTGGTTGAAATCGGGCCGGTGGTTTTGGAGAAAATGACCAAAAACCAAACAGGCGATTTTAAAAAGACGACAGGTACGCGCCTGTCGTCTTTTTTTGACCAATTTTTTTTTTTTTTTTGACCAAAAATTAAAATTTCTCCAAACTCGGATATATCATCTGGGGGTCCGAGGGGAGTCCAACGCAGAAGGTTTGGTTGAAATCGGGCCGGTGGTTTTGGAGAAAATGACCAAAAACCAAACAGGCGATTTTAAAAAGACGACAGGTACGCGCCTGTCGTCTTTTTTTGACCAAATTTTTTTTTTTTTTATACCAAAAATTAAAATTTCTCCAAACTCGGATATATCATCTGGGGGTCCGAGGGGAGTCCAACGCAGAAGGTTTGGTTGAAATCGGGCCGGTGGTTTTGGAGAAAATGACCAAAAACCAAACAGGCGATTTTAAAAAGACGACAGGTACGCGCCTGTCTTTTTTTGACCAATTTTTTTTTTTTTTTTGACCAAAAATTAAAATTTCTCCAAACTCGGATATATCATCTGGGGGTCCGAGGGGAGTCCAACGCAGAAGGTTTGGTTGAAATCGGGCCGGTGGTTTTGGAGAAAATGACCAAAAACCAAACAGGCGATTTTAAAAAGACGACAGGTACGCGCCTGTCTTTTTTTGACCAATTTTTTTTTTTTTTTATACCAAAACTTAAAATTTCTCCAAACTCGGATATATCATCTGGGGGTCCGAGGGGAGTCCAACGCAGAAGGTTTGGTTGAAATCGGGCCGGTGGTTTTGGAGAAAATGACCAAAAACCAAACAGGCGATTTTAAAAAGACGACAGGTACGCGCCTGTCGTCTTTTTTTGACCAAATTTTTTTTTTTTTTTTTTTACCAAAAATTTTATTTTTTCCAAACTCTGATATATCATCTGGGGGTCCGAGGGGAGTCCAACGCAGAAGGTTTGGTTGAAATCGGGCCGGTGGTTTTGGAGAAAATGACCAAAAACCAAACAGGCGATTTTAAAAAGACGACAGGTACGCGCCTGTCGTCTTTTTTTGACCAAATTTTTTTTTTTTTATACCAAAAATTAAAATTTCTCCAAACTCGGATATATCATCTGGGGGTCCGAGGGGAGTCCAACGCAGAAGGTTTGGTTGAAATCGGGCCGGTGGTTTTGGAGAAAATGACCAAAAACCAAACAGGCGATTTTAAAAAGACGACAGGTACGCGCCTGTCGTCTTTTTTTGACCAATTTTTTTTTTTTTTATACCAAAAATTAAAATTTCTCCAAACTCGGATATATCATCTGGGGGTCCGAGGGGAGTCCAACGCAGAAGGTTTGGTTGAAATCGGGCCGGTGGTTTTGGAGAAAATGACCAAAAACCAAACAGGCGATTTTAAAAAGACGACAGGTACGCGCCTGTCTTTTTTTGACCAATTTTTTTTTTTTTTTGACCAAAAATTAAAATTTCTCCAAACTCGGATATATCATCTGGGGGTCCGAGGGGAGTCCAACGCAGAAGGTTTGGTTGAAATCGGGCCGGTGGTTTTGGAGAAAATGACCAAAAACCAAACAGGCGATTTTAAAAAGACGACAGGTACGCGCCTGTCTTCTTTTTTTGACCATTTTTTTTTTTTTTTATACCAAAAATTAAAATTTCTCCAAACTCGGATATATCATCTGGGGGTCCGAGGGGAGTCCAACGCAGAAGGTTTGGTTGAAATCGGGCCGGTGGTTTTGGAGAAAATGACCAAAAACCAAACAGGCGATTTTAAAAAGACGACAGGTACGCGCCTGTCGTCTTTTTTTGACCAATTTTTTTTTTTTTTATACCAAAAATTAAAATTTCTCCAAACTCGGATATATCATCTGGGGGTCCGAGGGGAGTCCAACGCAGAAGGTTTGGTTGAAATCGGGCCGGTGGTTTTGGAGAAAATGACCAAAAACCAAACAGGCGATTTTAAAAAGACGACAGGTACGCGCCTGTCGTCTTTTTTTGACCAATTTTTTTTTTTTTTTATAAAAAAAATTAAAATTTCTCCAAACTCGGATATATCATCTGGGGGTCCGAGGGGAGTCCAACGCAGAAGGTTTGGTTGAAATCGGGCCGGTGGTTTTGGAGAAAATGACCAAAAACCAAACAGGCGATTTTAAAAAGACGACAGGTACGCGCCTGTCTTTTTTTGACCAATTTTTTTTTTTTTTTGACCAAAAATTAAAATTTCTCCAAACTCGGATATATCATCTGGGGGTCCGAGGGGAGTCCAACGCAGAAGGTTTGGTTGAAATCGGGCCGGTGGTTTTGGAGAAAATGACCAAAAACCAAACAGGCGATTTTAAAAAGACGACAGGTACGCGCCTGTCGTCTTTTTTTGACCAATTTTTTTTTTTTTATATACCAAAAATTAAAATTTCTCCAAACTCGGATATATCATCTGGGGGTCCGAGGGGAGTCCAACGCAGAAGGTTTGGTTGAAATCGGGCCGGTGGTTTTGGAGAAAATGACCAAAAACCAAACAGGCGATTTTAAAAAGACGACAGGTACGCGCCTGTCGTCTTTTTTTGACCAATTTTTTTTTTTTTTTTGACCAAAAATTTAATTTTTCCAAACTCGGATATATCATCTGGGGGTCCGAGGGGAGTCCAACGCAGAAGGTTTGGTTGAAATCGGGCCGGTGGTTTTGGAGAAAATGACCAAAAACCAAACAGGCGATTTTAAAAAGACGACAGGTACGCGCCTGTCGTCTTTTTTTGACCAAATTTTTTTTTTTTTTTGACCAAAAATTAAAATTTCTCCAAACTCGGATATATCATCTGGGGGTCCGAGGGGAGTCCAACGCAGAAGGTTTGGTTGAAATCGGGCCGGTGGTTTTGGAGAAAATGACCAAAAACCAAACAGGCGATTTTAAAAAGACGACAGGTACGCGCCTGTCGTCTTTTTTTGACCAAATTTTTTTTTTTTTTATACCAAAAATTAAAATTTCTCCAAACTCGGATATATCATCTGGGGGTCCGAGGGGAGTCCAACGCAGAAGGTTTGGTTGAAATCGGGCCGGTGGTTTTGGAGAAAATGACCAAAAACCAAACAGGCGATTTTAAAAAGACGACAGGTACGCGCCTGTCGTCTTTTTTTGACCAATTTTTTTTTTTTTTATACCAAAAATTAAAATTTCTCCAAA
>NW_028155151.1:0-36497 GCF_905171665.1 Trachurus trachurus | reverse complement strand
AGAGAGAATAAATAAATAAATAAATATTCCATTCACAAAATACAACCAACAGTAATGTTCAATCTTATTAGTGAAAAGTAATCCCCAGAGCCAGCTGTTTTCCATGGTTTTCTGCTGATTAGAACAGAAATAATATGCTGCTCAGTGCTCTGCATCCTGTTACTTCTGCTGCTCCACTGAGTAGAACCACCGCTTCATTCCTGGCGGAGCAGCTGTGTGTCTGTGTTTACAAACATTTAATCCAGCTAGGTGGATTGTTTATGAAGTTAACGAGCTCTGGCCTGGTTACCACGGCAACTCCAGGTGGTTACCACGGCGATAGGGGCCCCGCAGTCTGAGGCAGACAGAAACGTGGAGAAAAAGAGACATTTTCTGCCTCTGCACTGGTCTGGCAAAAGGCTTAGCGTAGATAGATAGATAGATAGATAGATAGATAGATAGATAGATAGATAGATAGATAGATAGATAGATAGATAGATAGATAGATAGATAGATAGATAGATAGATAGATAGATAGATAGATAGATAGATAGATAGATAGATAGGGTTACCCTAACCCTAACCCTAGTCTCTTTTTGATATGATATGTTGGTTTTACCTAATTGCCTTGGATGAAATTTGTATGGCTGTTCTAAGTTTCTTTTTTGATATGAAATGTTGTTATATGTTTACTACAGTTTGTAAGTTTCTTTTCCTTGTTGCCTCTGATGAAATGTGTTATCTCTTTCAAGGTGAAAATAAAGATTTTGATATTTGATAAGTTTGTGTGGCACTGCTGTTCTCTGTCTACTACTTTTAACCTGGCTACTGTGTTGAATGAAGTACTGTTAAATCATCTTAGATTGATATTGACTTATAACATGACTGAGTTGGTTTGAATATGTTATTGACCATTATGAAAGTAACCGGTCTCAATAAAAAAATTCTTCAGAAAAACTTTGTCAATAATGCATATATGGAACAGCAATGATTAAAAAAAACATTAGACCTCTTACACTGTAAACCCTAATAAGTTCAGTTAACTCAAAAAAATTGTTGAAACTGATTACATCAAAAATTTTAATTAATGTTGACTAAATATTTTGAGTTAAAAAAGATATCTTGATTAAGTATGCTTTACTTGTAATCTTAAGTGGCACTAACTTATGGTAGACAGGTACAAAGTGTCCTCTGTCCCCCAGTCTGGACAGACAGACAGGTACCTAGTGTCCCCTACAAAATAAAGGTAGATGTTTGTATTAAAGCTCCTTCAAAATAAAGATAGATGTTTGTGTTAAAGCTCTTTCAAAATAAAGGTAGATGTTTGTATTAAAGCTCCTTCAAAATAAAGGTAGATGTTTGTATTAAAGCTCCTTCAAAATAAAGGTAGATGTTTGTGTTAAAGCTCTTTCAAAATAAAGGTAGATGTTTGTATTAAAGCTCCTTCAGTATAAAGGTAGATGTTTGAATTAAAGCTCCTTCAAAATAAAGGTAGATGTTTGTATTAAAGCTCCTTCAGTATAAAGGTAGATGTTTGTATTAAAGCTCCTTCAAAATAAAGGTATATGTTTGTGTTAAAGCTCCATACAGTATAAAGGTAGATGTTTGTATTAAAGCTCCTTCAAAATAAAGGTATATGTTTGTATTAAAGCTCCTTCAAAATAAAGGTAGATGTTTGTGTTAAAGCTCTTTCAAAATAAAGGTAGATGTTTGTATTAAAGCTCCTTCAAAATAAAGGTAGATGTTTGTATTAAAGCTCCTTCAAAATAAAGGTAGATGTTTGTATTAAAGCTCCTTCAAAATAAAGGTAGATGTTTGTGTTAAAGCCCTTTCAAAATAAAGGTAGATGTTTGTATTAAAGCTCCTTCAGTATAAAGGTAGATGTTTGAATTAAAGCTCCTTCAAAATAAAGGTAGATGTTTGTATTAAAGCTCCTTCAGTATAAAGGTAGATGTTTGTATTAAAGCTCCTTCAAAATAAAGGTATATGTTTGTGTTAAAGCTCCATACAGTATAAAGGTAGATGTTTGTATTAAAGCTCCTTCAAAATAAAGGTAGATGTCTGTGTTAAGCTCCTTCAAAATAAAGGTAGATGTTTGTATTAAAGCTCCTTCAAAATAAAGGTAGATGTTTGTATTAAAGCTCCTTCAAAATAAAGGTAGATGTTTGTGTTAAAGCTCTTTCAAAATAAAGGTAGATGTTTGTATTAAAGCTCCTTCAAAATAAAGGTAGATGTTTGTATTAAAGCTCCTTCAGTATAAAGGTAGATGTTTGTATTAAAGCTCCTTCAAAATTGTAACAATTTCCCTTTTAATAAGGATAAGGGGAACTGGCACAAACGCCTTACTGCTGCAGGCGGACCTAGGTTTGTGCTACTGGTGCGTCCGGGGAAACAATAAGGAAACAATGATCAAAGTCGCTACTTAGTCTTAGTCTCTGTATTTCACTGAACTCAAAACGCACCCAACGTGGGGCGGCCAATAATAAACAATTACACACAGATCAGATCAACAAAACCCGAAAGCCCTCCCCCCTCCCGCCGTCCATAAAGTCCGAGTCCCAGCTGTGGGAGTGAGTGTGTGCGTGTGGTGTGTATGTGTGGGTGTGGGGGGGTGCGCGAGCGCACAGTCAATGTTCGTGCAGGTGTGTGTGTGTGTGTGTGTTGGCACGTGGTGAGGGTGAGTGCGAGAGAGTTTGTTTGTCCTACTGTCCACACGGGAGAGACGCCGCGGCTCCGCCGAGGTGATCACGCCAATCCTCTCCCTCGTCCCGCTTGGCTGAAAACGGGCCCGGCCGTGCGGTGTCCAAACGGGCCTTTACAATCCACCGGTTAATCCACAAGGAAAAGTAAATCCAATGTGCCGCTTCGGAATTTCCGCCACGCCAGCCGTCCAAACGCCGACTGTGTCTCTCTCTCTCCTCCTCCTCCCGACGTCACTTCCCCATTTAAACCCTCGGTTCCACTCAATACACCTGTGCGCATTACGCACGCAACTTACAGCAAAAGACATTCATTCATTCATTACAGGTCCGCACGTCCCCGTGCGCAAACAACAAGGATAATTGATAACCTTCCCAGCCTAATACACAATGAAACAAAACCTGGGGAGCAAATCACCTACCCCAGCTCCAATAGACTATGGCCAGGTAAAATACAGTGGATCACTACATTCCCCCCCCCCCAGCCAGCGGCTTACCAGGGCCATAGTAGGGCTTCATGTCAACAACATTTATGGTGTCCACCTTATCTTTATCAGTTACCCATTTCACACGGTAGTTTACAGGACCCAGCCTTTTCTCTACCCTGACGGGTCCGACCCAGCGGGGTGCCAGCTTGGCAGAGAACTTGGCGGAGGCTTTAGACAGTGGATGTGACCTAATCCAGACCAGGTCCCCGGCAGCAAAGTGTACCTCTTTGCGCCGAGCATTGTAGTACCTGGCTTGTCTGGCTTTGGCCTTACCGACATGTCTTTCCACCTCTCTCAACAAGCATGTATGTGAGTGTAGTGTATGGTATGCAGGTGTGTGGGGTGCAGGTGCATTGTGTACCAGCCGCTCCAGGGGCCCTTTAAGGCTGCGTCCCAGGGCTAACACAGCAGGGGTCACGCCCGTGGTCTCGTGCACTGCCGTGTTGATAGCCAACCGAAACTCTGGCAGCCACCGGTCCCAATCCTGATGGTGGTCCCCCACGTATGAGGCGATCATCGTCTTCAGCGTCCGATTGACCCTTTCCGTGAGGTTGGTCTGAGGATGGTAGGCTGTTGTGAGTTTCTGAGTCACCCCCCATGCGTCACACAAACCCGACAACAGTCGGCTGGTGAACTGCGGACCTCGGTCCGACACCAGATAGGTGGGGACCCCCCAGCGGGTGAAAATGTCATTCCGGAGAATCTGGCAGACCTTGGGTGTCTTAGCGTCCCGTAGCGCGAAGAGCTCGACCCATTTGGTGTAATAGTCCACTACCACCATCAGCACCGAATTCCGGGCTCTGCTGAAAGGGAAAGGGCCCATAAAGTCCACCCCTATCATCTCCCCCGGCGCGGTGACGTCTGGGGTCTGGAGGAGCCCAGCCGGCTTGGTGTTGGAGCCTTTATACTGCTGGCAGGTGTGACAGCCGCGGACATGACTCCAGACATCTGCACGCACGCTGGGCCACCAGGCCACCTCCAGGATCTTCAGCAGGGTCTTCATTCTCCCCAAGTGACCCCCAAATGGACTGTCGTGGAAGTAGGTGAGGAACCTCGCCGCCATAGCCGCCGGAACGACCAGCTGGTAGTTGAATCCCCCATGCCTTGAAGGAACGCCCCGATATAGCACCCCCTGCTGGCGCTGGAAGTGTATCCGTCCAGGGCTGGGCTGGCTGTCAGGCTGTTCCAGTTCTTGGCATTGGGCATCTGACAGCTGCGCTGCTGCAATGTCCTGGAGGGAACTGGGGAGATCGGCCCAATAGGTCTTAGCGACCGCCACACAAACGCTGCCCTCCTCTACCGGTGGTGCCCGGGACAGGGCGTCCGGTACAACATTACAGCAGCCCTTCTTGTAGTGCACCCGAAAGGTGAAGGCCTGTAGTCTCAGGGTCCATCTTGTAAGACGGGATGATGTCTTCGGACAATTGAAGGCCCAAGCCAACGCGCTGTGGTCAGTGTACACATCAAACGTTTCTCCCTCCAGGTAGTGGCGCCACTTCTCTACGGCCCATACCACCGCCAGGCATTCCTTCTCCGAGGTTGAGTACCTTAGCTCCGCACCATGGAGAGCCCGAGAGGCAAAGGCTACGACTCGTTCCTCACCATCCTCGGTCTGTGCCAGGACCGCCCCCAGGCCGATGTCACTGGAGTCACAGTGCACCTGAAATCCCAGGTGTGGTCGCGGCTGAGCTAAGACAGGCGGCGAGAGCAGTACAACTTTAAGATGGTCGAAAGCACACTGACATTGGGACGACCACTCCCAGGGCACTCCCTTCTTCTTGAGGTTGTTAAGTGGGGCAACGAGGTCAGCCAGCCTGGGTATGAACTTGTGATACCACCCTACCATGCCCAGGAATCTTTGGAGGCTCTTCAGATCTGTGGGGACGGGGTATGCTGTTATGGCCGTGACTTTCTCCGGGTCCACCTTCACCCCTTCTCCGGTGACTATGTGCCCCAGGAAGGTGAGTTGACCTTGGAGCAAGTGGCATTTTTTGACATTGAGAGTCAGGTTGGCCTGGTGCAACTTCTGGAGCACCGCCTCCAGGTCCTGCAGATGTTGCTCCTGGGTCCTGGAGAAGACGATAATGTCGTCTATATAGACGAAGCAGATCCTGCCCCTTAGCTCCCCCAGGACCCTCTCCATCAACCGCTGGAAGGTGGCCCCGGCGTTCCTTAACCCGAATGGCATAACCCGGAACTGGAAGAGGCCCATGTGTGTGATCATGGCTGTCTTTTGTTTGCTGTCCTCATCCATGGTCACTTGCCAGTACCCGCTTTTAAGATCTAATGAGCTGAAGTACCGGGCACCTTCCAGGGACTCGAGGATCTCATGCACCAGGGGCATGGGATACGCGTCGTGGTGTGTTTTGGCGTTAAGTCCCCGATAGTCCACACAAAAGCGGGGAGTTTGGTCCTTCCTCGGGACCAACACCACGGGGGACGCCCAGGCTGATGTAGATGGCTCAATCACTCCGTCGTTGAGCATCGTCTGGACCTGCTCCTCAATAACGGCTTGCTTTTGTGGGGACACTCTGTATGCTCTCCTCCTCACTGGCAGTTCATCGGTCGTCAATATCTTATGCTTGATGACGCTGGTGGACCCTTTTGCCTCTGTCCAAACCGTAGACCACTTCTGCAGCAGTGGTCTGACCACCTCCGGCTGATCCTCCAAGAGGGGTACGGCCGTTGGCCCCAGCTCCGCCACATAGAAATGAACTGCTGCGCCGGCCGGCCCCCACTGCAGAGCATCCCGGGTCTTCCGCAGGAACCTGAACTCCCTGCCGCCTGCCACCACATAATGACCGGTGTGGGGCTTCAGGACGATCTGGCCCGCACACATGAAGTCGAGGCCCAGTAACAGAGGCATGCACAGCTGGTCATCGTCTAGCACGTGAATGCACACGCTGACATGGGTTCCCTGGAGGGAAAGGAGTAAGGTGGTCCTGCCCCTGGCCTTACAGCCTTGTCCATTTGCCATCGTGAACTTTGGTATCTCGCTGGGGTTGAGTGTCTCTCTCTCCTGCTTGATACCCCTCCACAGGGTGAAGCTCATCAATGAGTACGTGCTCCCTGTGTCGAGGACGGCATCCCCCCGGGAGCCCCGGATCCCTACCGGCACCACCAGGAGAGAGGGGACCGCCACCATGGCTGCCACATCGCCCTGCCCCCGGCCCCAGCCTGGCTCTGATTTCTTGGCTGCTTTCCGGGGATTACGGTCGGTGTGGCCACCTTGTTGCATCCGGCTCCAGTAATCCTTAGAATTACTCCAGTCCTTTTCGATGAGAGACCCCACCTTCACGAGTTGCTCCACTGTCGACACCACTCCGCGAAGCCCACTAGCCAGTCTAGGGTTGCATGCGCTGAGAATCCGCCGAACCATCTCTTCCTCAGTCATGTCGGGTCTCCACTTTAGGCAGAGCGCCCTATGGTCGTAAGCGAAGTCCCGTAGACACTGAGAGGGTGCTTGGATGTTCGACCGGAGCTGCTCCTCGATTTCCGACTGGTAGTCGGTGGGGAGGAAAGCTTCCAGGAAAGCCTTTTTAAAGGTCGTCCAGTTCCGTATGTTGCGGCGCGTCGCCAGCCACCAGCTCCGAGCAGGCCCCTTCAGAACTGCATTAAGGGTGCCGAGGAGCTCCACGTCACTTAGTGGCCGGAGCGTGAGGAAGTTTTCACACTGCTCCACGAAGTCTGTGACATCGGCAGAATCCCGCGAATCCCCGAACTGGGGAAACTCCAGCCGGATCGGGAGCTTTGCTGATGCCTGCATGGTAGGGAATGACGCATCCGCCTCGGGGGCCAGGAGATTTGGGACGGCCTGGGCCGCAGGGGTGGAGAACCCTGTCGGCCTCCACGGAAACCGGCCCGTGTCCTGGACCCTCCTCCTGAGCTCTTCGTCCCAGCGCTTGTCCCTCCGCCGCATACAGTCTGCCACAATCTGGTCGTGCTCCTGCAGCTTTAAGTCAATATACTCCTTCATCTCCTTCCCCACCGACTGGATCGCCGTTCTGAGGCCCTCCTCTCGGTTAAGGGTACTGTCCACCGCCTCTCTGAGTCTTATATCCAGAGCATCCACACACAGCTGCAATTCCTGCACTAGCTGTGCCAGGCCGGTCGCGGTGGCATCCTCCGCATCCGCTGCAGCCTCTGCAGGACAACGGTCCTCCGCCTGAGGCTCCAGATACAGGGAGTCCAACAGACTTGTCAGTTCTGAGACCGCACTCCTGTCCCCCCTGATGGTGACATGGCGGCCAGGGGGTGCATCGTCGGTAGCGGGTGGCGCCAGTTCAGGAAGTAACTCCTCGAGTGGGGGGACCTCCGCCACTTGCTCCTCGCTGCTCCCTGTGGACCCCTGCTGGCTTATTAAGGACATACTGCCCCCTGGAGCGACAGTGGAATGAAGGTGAAATATGTGTAAGGCTGTATTGTATGTGAATTAGTGTGTATGCGTGGAAGTGACAGCAGTGGCGGAATACTAAAATGCTACAGCGTTCAACCAGTAACAGTAATAATTCCTATCAATGATAATATTAATCCCCAATATCACCTGTTATTATTACCACAGGTGAAAAACAAAACTATGCACAAGGTAGCACAGCTGAACTCAGTAACTGCTCACAGCAATACAGGTAAATCACACATTCAGATAAGGAAAACAAAATAAATCCCCTTTGCACCAAACGTACATATAACCACAAAACCTGTATTTAAACAATCCAGTTCCCCGTACGGGCCACCACTCTGTAACAATTTCCCTTTTAATAAGGATAAGGGGAACTGGCACAAACGCCTTACTGCTGCAGGCGGACCTAGGTTTGTGCTACTGGTGCGTCCGGGGAAACAATAAGGAAACAATGATCAAAGTCGCTACTTAGTCTTAGTCTCTGTATTTCACTGAACTCAAAACGCACCCAACGTGGGGCGGCCAATAATAAACAATTACACACAGATCAGATCAACAAAACCCGAAAGCCCTCCCCCCTCCCGCCGTCCATAAAGTCCGAGTCCCAGCTGTGGGAGTGAGTGTGTGCGTGTGGTGTGTATGTGTGGGTGTGGGGGGGTGCGCGAGCGCACAGTCAATGTTCGTGCAGGTGTGTGTGTGTGTGTGTGTTGGCACGTGGTGAGGGTGAGTGCGAGAGAGTTTGTTTGTCCTACTGTCCACACGGGAGAGACGCCGCGGCTCCGCCGAGGTGATCACGCCAATCCTCTCCCTCGTCCCGCTTGGCTGAAAACGGGCCCGGCCGTGCGGTGTCCAAACGGGCCTTTACAATCCACCGGTTAATCCACAAGGAAAAGTAAATCCAATGTGCCGCTTCGGAATTTCCGCCACGCCAGCCGTCCAAACGCCGACTGTGTCTCTCTCTCTCCTCCTCCTCCCGACGTCACTTCCCCATTTAAACCCTCGGTTCCACTCAATACACCTGTGCGCATTACGCACGCAACTTACAGCAAAAGACATTCATTCATTCATTACAGGTCCGCACGTCCCCGTGCGCAAACAACAAGGATAATTGATAACCTTCCCAGCCTAATACACAATGAAACAAAACCTGGGGAGCAAATC
Organism: Trachurus trachurus; assembly: GCF_905171665.1. Classification (NCBI taxonomy): domain Eukaryota; kingdom Metazoa; phylum Chordata; class Actinopteri; order Carangiformes; family Carangidae; genus Trachurus; species Trachurus trachurus. The sequence goes on along the minus strand of NW_028155151.1, from coordinate 27,771 downwards.
ACCTACCCCAGCTCCAATAGACTATGGCCAGGTAAAATACAGTGGATCACTACAAAATAAAGGTATATGTTATGTCAAAATGTCATAAGTAAAAGAATGTTAAAAAAAAAAAAAAAGGAGAAAAGATTATGATAAAGATTTTATTCTGTGGGTAATGGGGGCGGGACTAGATAAGCTTTTGCTTCTCCCGCTTTCCCTTTCGGCCATGTGCATTGTATTATTGAACTAAGATGAAGTGTGATGATGATGATTTAAATTGACATGCCCGAAATAAATAAATTGATTGATTGATTGATTGATTGATTGTTTGTGTTAAAGCTCCATACAGTATAAAGGTAGATGTTTGTATTAAAGCTCCTTCAAAATAAAGGTATATGTTTGTATTAAAGCTCCTTCAAAATAAAGGTAGATGTTTGTGTTAAAGCTCTTTCAAAATAAAGGTAGATGTTTGTATTAAAGCTCCTTCAAAATAAAGGTAGATGTTTGTATTAAAGCTCCTTCAGTATAAAGGTAGATGTTTGTATTAAAGCTCCTTCAAAATAAAGGTAGATGTTTGTATTAAAACTCCTTCAAAATAAAGGTAGATGTCTGTGTTAAGCTCCTTCAAAATAAAGGTAGATGTTTGTATTAAAAGTCCTTCAAAATAAAGGTAGATGTTTGTATTAAAGCTCCTTCAAAGTAAAGGTAGATGTTTGTGTTAAAGCTCTTTCAAAATAAAGGTAGATGTTTGTATTAAAGCTCCTTCAAAATAAAGGTAGATGTTTGTATTAAAGCTCCTTCAAAATAAAGATAGATGTTTGTATTAAAGATCCTTCAAAATAAAGGTAGATGTCTGTGTTAAGCTCCTTCAAAATAAAGGAAGATGTTTGTATTAAAGCTCCTTCAAAATAAAGGTAGATGTTTGTATTAAAGCTCCTTCAAAATAAAGGTAGATGTTTGTATTAAAGCTCCTTCAAAATAAAGGTAGATGTTTGTATTAAAGCTCCTTCAGTATAAAGGTATATGTTTGTATTAAAACTCCTTCAAAATAAAGGTAGATGTCTGTGTTAAGCTCCTTCAAAATAAAGGTAGATGTTTGTATTAAAGCTCCTTCAAAATAAAGGTATATGTTTGTGTTAAAGCTCCATACAGTATAAAGGTAGATGTTTGTATTAAAGCTCCTTCAAAATAAAGGTAGATGTTTGTATTAAAGCTCCTTCAGTATAAAGGTAGATGTTTGTATTAAAGCTCCTTCAAAATAAAGGTAGATGTTTGTGTTAAAGCTCTTTCAAAATAAAGGTAGATGTTTGTATTAAAGCTCCTTCAGTATAAAGGTAGATGTTTGAATTAAAGCTCCTTCAAAATAAAGGTAGATGTTTGTATTAAAGCTCCTTCAGTATAAAGGTAGATGTTTGTATTAAAGCTCCTTCAAAATAAAGGTATATGTTTGTGTTAAAGCTCCATACAGTATAAAGGTAGATGTTTGTATTAAAGCTCCTTCAAAATAAAGGTAGATGTCTGTGTTAAGCTCCTTCAAAATAAAGGTAGATGTTTGTATTAAAGCTCCTTCAAAATAAAGGTAGATGTTTGTATTAAAGCTCCTTCAAAATAAAGGTAGATGTTTGTGTTAAAGCTCTTTCAAAATAAAGGTAGATGTTTGTATTAAAGCTCCTTCAAAATAAAGGTAGATGTTTGTATTAAAGCTCCTTCAAAATAAAGGTAGATGTTTGTATTAAAGCTCCTTCAAAATAAAGGTAGATGTTTGTGTTAAAGCTCTTTCAAAATAAAGGTAGATGTTTGTATTAAAGCTCCTTCAGTATAAAGGTAGATGTTTGAATTAAAGCTCCTTCAAAATAAAGGTAGATGTTTGTATTAAAGCTCCTTCAGTATAAAGGTAGATGTTTGTATTAAAGCTCCTTCAAAATAAAGGTATATGTTATGTCAAAATGTCATAAGTAAAAGAATGTTAAAAAAAAAAAAAGGAGAAAAGATTATGATAAAGATTTTATTCTGTGGGTAATGGGGGCGGGACTAGATAAGCTTTTGCTTCTCCCGCTTTCCCTTTCGGCCATGTGCATTGTATTATTGAACTAAGATGAAGTGTGATGATGATGATTTAAATTGACATGCCCGAAATAAATAAATTGATTGATTGATTGATTGATTGATTGTTTGTGTTAAAGCTCCATACAGTATAAAGGTAGATGTTTGTATTAAAGCTCCTTCAAAATAAAGGTATATGTTTGTATTAAAGCTCCTTCAAAATAAAGGTAGATGTTTGTGTTAAAGCTCTTTCAAAATAAAGGTAGATGTTTGTATTAAAGCTCCTTCAAAATAAAGGTAGATGTTTGTATTAAAGCTCCTTCAGTATAAAGGTAGATGTTTGTATTAAAGCTCCTTCAAAATAAAGGTATATGTTATGTCAAAATGTCATAAGTAAAAGAATGTTAAAAAAAAAAAAAGGAGAAAAGATTATGATAAAGATTTTATTCTGTGGGTAATGGGGGCGGGACTAGATAAGCTTTTTCTTCTCCCGCTTTCCCTTTCGGCCATGTGCATTGTATTATTGAACTAAGATGAAGTGTGATGATGATGATTTAAATTGACATGCCCGAAATAAATAAATTGATTGATTGATTGATTGATTGATTGTTTGTGTTAAAGCTCCATACAGTATAAAGGTAGATGTTTGTATTAAAGCTCCTTCAAAATAAAGGTATATGTTTGTATTAAAGCTCCTTCAAAATAAAGGTAGATGTTTGTGTTAAAGCTCTTTCAAAATAAAGGTAGATGTTTGTATTAAAGCTCCTTCAAAATAAAGGTAGATGTTTGTATTAAAGCTCCTTCAGTATAAAGGTAGATGTTTGTATTAAAGCTCCTTCAAAATAAAGGTATATGTTATGTCAAAATGTCATAAGTAAAAGAATGTTAAAAAAAAAAAAAGGAGAAAAGATTATGATAAAGATTTTATTCTGTGGGTAATGGGGGCGGGACTAGATAAGCTTTTGCTTCTCCCGCTTTCCCTTTCGGCCATGTGCATTGTATTATTGAACTAAGATGAAGTGTGATGATGATGATTTAAATTGACATGCCCGAAATAAATAAATTGATTGATTGATTGATTGATTGATTGTTTTTGTTAAAGCTCCATACAGTATAAAGGTAGATGTTTGTATTAAAGCTCCTTCAAAATAAAGGTATATGTTTGTATTAAAGCTCCTTCAAAATAAAGGTAGATGTTTGTGTTAAAGCTCTTTCAAAATAAAGGTAGATGTTTGTATTAAAGCTCCTTCAAAATAAAGGTAGATGTTTGTGTTAAAGCTCTTTCAAAATAAAGGTAGATGTTTGTATTAAAGCTCCTTCAAAATAAAGGTAGATGTTTGTATTAAAGCTCCTTCAGTATAAAGGTAGATGTTTGTATTAAAGCTCCTTCAAAATAAAGGTAGATGTTTGTATTAAAGCTCCTTCAAAATAAAGGTAGATGTTTGTATTAAAGCTCCTTCAAAGTAAAGGTAGATGTTTGTGTTAAAGCTCTTTCAAAATAAAGGTAGATGTTTGTATTAAAGCTCCTTCAAAATAAAGGTAGATGTTTGTATTAAAGCTCCTTCAAAATAAAGATAGATGTTTGTATTAAAGCTCCTTCAAAATAAAGGTAGATGTCTGTGTTAAGCTCCTTCAAAATAAAGGTAGATGTTTGTATTAAAGCTCCTTCAAAATAAAGGTAGATGTTTGTATTAAAGCTCCTTCAAAATAAAGGTAGATGTTTGTATTAAAGCTCCTTCAAAATAAAGGTAGATGTTTGTATTAAAGCTCCTTCAGTATAAAGGTAGATGTTTGTATTAAAGCTCTTTCAAAATAAAGGTAGATGTTTGTATTAAAGCTCCTTCAAAATAAAGGTAGATGTTTGTATTAAAGCTCCTTCAAAATAAAGGTAGATGTTTGTATTAAACTCCTTCAAAATAAAGGTAGATGTCTGTGTTAAGCTCCTTCAAAATAAAGGTAGATGTTTGTATTAAAGCTCCTTCAAAATAAAGGTAGATGTTTGTATTAAAGCTCCTTCAAAATAAAGGTAGATGTTTGTATTAAAGCTCCTTCAAAATAAAGGTAGATGTTTGTATTAAAGCTCCTTCAGTATAAAGGTAGATGTTTGTATTAAAGCTCCTTCAAAATAAAGGTAGATGTTTGTATTAAAGCTCCTTCAAAATAAAGGTAGATGTTTGTATTAAAGCTCCTTCAAAATAAAGGTAGATGTTTGTATTAAAGCTCCTTCAGTATAAAGGTAGATGTTTGTATTAAAGCTCTTTCAAAATAAAGGTAGATGTTTGTATTAAAGCTCCTTCAAAATAAAGGTAGATGTTTGTATTAAAGCTCCTTCAAAATAAAGGTAGATGTTTGTATTAAAACTCCTTCAAAATAAAGGTAGATGTCTGTGTTAAGCTCCTTCAAAATAAAGGTAGATGTTTGTATTAAAGCTCCTTCAAAATAAAGGTAGATGTTTGTATTAAAGCTCCTTCAAAATAAAGGTAGATGTTTGTATTAAAGCTCCTTCAAAATAAAGGTAGATGTTTGTATTAAAGCTCCTTCAGTATAAAGGTAGATGTTTGTATTAAAGCTCCTTCAAAATAAAGGTATATGTTATGTCAAAATGTCATAAGTAAAAGAATGTTAAAAAAAAAAAAAGGAGAAAAGATTATGATAAAGATTTTATTCTGTGGGTAATGGGGGCGGGACTAGATAAGCTTTTGCTTCTCCCGCTTTCCCTTTCGGCCATGTGCATTGTATTATTGAACTAAGATGAAGTGTGATGATGATGATTTAAATTGACATGCCCGAAATAAATAAATTGATTGATTGATTGATTGATTGATTGATTGTTTGTGTTAAAGCTCCATACAGTATAAAGGTAGATGTTTGTATTAAAGCTCCTTCAAAATAAAGGTATATGTTTGTATTAAAGCTCCTTCAAAATAAAGGTAGATGTTTGTGTTAAAGCTCTTTCAAAATAAAGGTAGATGTTTGTATTAAAGCTCCTTCAAAATAAAGGTAGATGTTTGTATTAAAGCTCCTTCAGTATAAAGGTAGATGTTTGTATTAAAGCTCCTTCAAAATAAAGGTATATGTTATGTCAAAATGTCATAAGTAAAAGAATGTTAAAAAAAAAAAAAGGAGAAAAGATTATTAAAGCTCCTTCAAAATAAAGGTAGATGTTTGTATTAAAGCTCCTTCAAAATAAAGGTAGATGTTTGTATTAAAGCTCCTTCAAAATAAAGGTAGATGTTTGTGTTAAAGCTCCTTCAAAATAATGTAGATGTTTGTTTAAAGCTCCTTCAAATAAAGGTAGATGTTTGTATTAAAGCTCCTTTCAAAATAAAGGTAGATGTTTGTATTAAAGCTCCTTCAAAATAAAGGTAGATGTTTGTATTAAAGCTCCTTCAAAATAAAGGTAGATGTTTGTATTAAAGCTCCTTCAAAATAAAGGTAGATGTTTGTATTAAAGCTCCTTCAAAATAAAGGTAGATGTTTGTGTTAAGCTCCTTCAAAATAAAGGTAGATGTTTGTGTTTAAAGCTCCTTCAAATAAAGGTAGATGTTTGTATTAAAGCTCCTTCAAATAAAGGTAGATGTTTGTATTAAAGCTCCTTCAAAATAAAGGTAGATGTTTGTATTAAAACTCCTTCAAAATAAAGGTAGATGTCTGTGTTAAGCTCCTTCAAAATAAAGGTAGATGTTTGTATTAAAGCTCCTTCAAAATAAAGGTAGATGTTTGTATTAAAGCTCCTTCAGTATAAAGGTAGATGTTTGTATTAAAGCTCCTTCAAAATAAAGGTATATGTTATGTCAAAATGTCATAAGTAAAAGAATGTTAAAAAAAAAAAAAGGAGAAAAGATTATGATAAAGATTTTATTCTGTGGGTAATGGGGGCGGGACTAGATAAGCTTTTGCTTCTCCCGCTTTCCCTTTCGGCCATGTGCATTGTATTATTGAACTAAGATGAAGTGTGATGATGATGATTTAAATTGACATGCCCGAAATAAATAAATTGATTGATTGATTGATTGATTGATTGTTTGTGTTAAAGCTCCATACAGTATAAAGGTAGATGTTTGTATTAAAGCTCCTTCAAAATAAAGGTATATGTTTGTATTAAAGCTCCTTCAAAATAAAGGTAGATGTTTGTGTTAAAGCTCTTTCAAAATAAAGGTAGATGTTTGTATTAAAGCTCCTTCAAAATAAAGGTAGATGTTTGTATTAAAGCTCCTTCAGTATAAAGGTAGATGTTTGTATTAAAGCTCCTTCAAAATAAAGGTAGATGTTTGTATTAAAGCTCCTTCAAAATAAAGGTAGATGTCTGTGTTAAGCTCCTTCAAAATAAAGGTAGATGTTTGTATTAAAGCTCCTTCAAAATAAAGGTAGATGTTTGTATTAAAGCTCCTTCAAAAGTAAAGGTAGATGTTTGTGTTAAAGCTCTTTCAAAATAAAGGTAGATGTTTGTATTAAAGCTCCTTCAAAATAAAGGTAGATGTTTGTATTAAAGCTCCTTCAAAATAAAGTAGATGTTTGTATTAAAGCTCCTTCAAAATAAAGGTAGATGTCTGTGTTAAGCTCCTTCAAAATAAAGGTAGATGTTTGTATTAAAGCTCCTTCAAAATAAAGGTAGATGTTTGTTTTAAAGCTCCTTCAAAATAAAGGTAGATGTTTGTATTAAAGCTCCTTCAAAATAAAGGTAGATGTTTGTATTAAAGCTCCTTCAATATAAAGGTAGATGTTTGTATTAAAGCTCTTTCAAAATAAAGGTAGATGTTTGTATTAAAGCTCCTTCAAAATAAAGGTAGATGTTTGTATTAAAGCTCCTTCAAAATAAAGGTAGATGTTTGTATTAAAACTCCTTCAAAATAAAGGTAGATGTCTGTGTTAAGCTCCTTCAAAATAAAGGTAGATGTTTGTATTAAAGCTCCTTCAAAATAAAGGTAGATGTTTGTATTAAAGCTCCTTCAAAATAAAGGTAGATGTTTGTATTAAAGCTCCTTCAAAATAAAGGTAGATGTTTGTATTAAAGCTCCTTCAGTATAAAGGTAGATGTTTGTATTAAAGCTCCTTCAAAATAAAGGTATATGTTATGTCAAAATGTCATAAGTAAAAGAATGTTAAAAAAAAAAAAAGGAGAAAAGATTATGATAAAGATTTTATTCTGTGGGTAATGGGGGCGGGACTAGATAAGCTTTTGCTTCTCCCGCTTTCCCTTTCGGCCATGTGCATTGTATTATTGAACTAAGATGAAGTGTGATGATGATGATTTAAATTGACATGCCCGAAATAAATAAATTGATTGATTGATTGATTGATTGATTGATTGTTTGTGTTAAAGCTCCATACAGTATAAAGGTAGATGTTTGTATTAAAGCTCCTTCAAAATAAAGGTATATGTTTGTATTAAAGCTCCTTCAAAATAAAGGTAGATGTTTGTGTTAAAGCTCTTTCAAAATAAAGGTAGATGTTTGTATTAAAGCTCCTTCAAAATAAAGGTAGATGTTTGTATTAAAGCTCCTTCAGTATAAAGGTAGATGTTTGTATTAAAGCTCCTTCAAAATAAAGGTATATGTTATGTCAAAATGTCATAAGTAAAAGAATGTTAAAAAAAAAAAAAAGGAGAAAAGATTATGATAAAGATTTTATTCTGTGGGTAATGGGGGCGGGACTAGATAAGCTTTTGCTTCTCCCGCTTTCCCTTTCGGCCATGTGCATTGTATTACTGAACTAAGATGAAGTGTGATGATGATGATTTAAATTGACATGCCCGAAATAAATAAATTGATTGATTGATTGATTGATTGATTGTTTGTGTTAAAGCTCCATACAGTATAAAGGTAGATGTTTGTATTAAAGCTCCTTCAAAATAAAGGTATATGTTTGTATTAAAGCTCCTTCAAAATAAAGGTAGATGTTTGTGTTAAAGCTCTTTCAAAATAAAGGTAGATGTTTGTATTAAAGCTCCTTCAAAATAAAGGTAGATGTTTGTATTAAAGCTCCTTCAGTATAAAGGTAGATGTTTGTATTAAAGCTCCTTCAAAATAAAGGTATATGTTATGTCAAAATGTCATAAGTAAAAGAATGTTAAAAAAAAAAAAAGGAGAAAAGATTATGATAAAGATTTTATTCTGTGGGTAATGGGGGCGGGACTAGATAAGCTTTTGCTTCTCCCGCTTTCCCTTTCGGCCATGTGCATTGTATTATTGAACTAAGATGAAGTGTGATGATGATGATTTAAATTGACATGCCCGAAATAAATAAATTGATTGATTGATTGATTGATTGATTGTTTGTGTTAAAGCTCCATACAGTATAAAGGTAGATGTTTGTATTAAAGCTCCTTCAAAATAAAGGTATATGTTTGTATTAAAGCTCCTTCAAAATAAAGGTAGATGTTTGTGTTAAAGCTCTTTCAAAATAAAGGTAGATGTTTGTATTAAAGCTCCTTCAAAATAAAGGTAGATGTTTGTATTAAAGCTCCTTCAGTATAAAGGTAGATGTTTGTATTAAAGCTCCTTCAAAATAAAGGTAGATGTTTGTATTAAAACTCCTTCAAAATAAAGGTAGATGTCTGTGTTAAGCTCCTTCAAAATAAAGGTAGATGTTTGTATTAAAGCTCCTTCAAAATAAAGGTAGATGTTTGTATTAAAGCTCCTTCAAAGTAAAGGTAGATGTTTGTGTTAAAGCTCTTTCAAAATAAAGGTAGATGTTTGTATTAAAGCTCCTTCAAAATAAAGGTAGATGTTTGTATTAAAGCTCCTTCAAAATAAAGGTAGATGTTTGTATTAAAGCTCCTTCAAAATAAATGTAGATGTCTATGTTAAGCTCCTTCAAAATAAAGGTAGATGTTTGTATTAAAGCTCCTTCAAAATAAAGGTAGATGTTTGTATTAAAGCTCCTTCAAAATAAAGGTAGATGTCTGTGTTAAGCTCCTTCAAAATAAAGGTAGATGTTTGTATTAAAGCTCCTTCAAAATAAAGGTAGATGTTTGTATTAAAGCTCCTTCAAAATAAAGGTAGATGTTTGTATTAAAGCTCCTTCAAAATAAAGGTAGATGTCTGTGTTAAGCTCCTTCAAAATAAAGGTAGATGTTTGTATTAAAGCTCCTTCAAAATAAAGGTAGATGTTTGTATTAAAGCTCCTTCAAAATAAAGGTAGATGTTTGTATTAAAGCTCCTTCAAAATAAAGGTAGATGTTTGTGTTAAAGCTCTTTCAAAATAAAGGTAGATGTTTGTATTAAAGCTCCTTCAGTATAAAGGTAGATGTTTGAATTAAAGCTCCTTCAAAATAAAGGTAGATGTTTGTATTAAAGCTCCTTCAGTATAAAGGTAGATGTTTGTATTAAAGCTCCTTCAAAATAAAGGTATATGTTTGTGTTAAAGCTCCATACAGTATAAAGGTAGATGTTTGTATTAAAGCTCCTTCAAAATAAAGGTAGATGTCTGTGTTAAGCTCCTTCAAAATAAAGGTAGATGTTTGTATTAAAGCTCCTTCAAAATAAAGGTAGATGTTTGTATTAAAGCTCCTTCAAAATAAAGGTAGATGTTTGTGTTAAAGCTCTTTCAAAATAAAGGTAGATGTTTGTATTAAAGCTCCTTCAGTATAAAGGTAGATGTTTGAATTAAAGCTCCTTCAAAATAAAGGTAGATGTTTGTATTAAAGCTCCTTCAGTATAAAGGTAGATGTTTGTATTAAAGCTCCTTCAAAATAAAGGTATATGTTATGTCAAAATGTCATAAGTAAAAGAATGTTAAAAAAAAAAAAAAAGGAGAAAAGATTATGATAAAGATTTTATTCTGTGGGTAATGGGGGCGGGACTAGATAAGCTTTTGCTTCTCCCGCTTTCCCTTTCGGCCATGTGCATTGTATTATTGAACTAAGATGAAGTGTGATGATGATGATTTAAATTGACATGCCCGAAATAAATAAATTGATTGATTGATTGATTGATTGATTGATTGTTTGTGTTAAAGCTCCATACAGTATAAAGGTAGATGTTTGTATTAAAGCTCCTTCAAAATAAAGGTATATGTTTGTATTAAAGCTCCTTCAAAATAAAGGTAGATGTTTGTGTTAAAGCTCTTTCAAAATAAAGGTAGATGTTTGTATTAAAGCTCCTTCAAAATAAAGGTAGATGTTTGTATTAAAGCTCCTTCAGTATAAAGGTAGATGTTTGTATTAAAGCTCCTTCAAAATAAAGGTATATGTTATGTCAAAATGTCATAAATAAAAGAATGTTAAAAAAAAAAAAAGGAGAAAAGATTATGATAAAGATTTTATTCTGTGGGTAATGGGGGCGGGACTAGATAAGCTTTTGCTTCTCCCGCTTTCCCTTTCGGCCATGTGCATTGTATTATTGAACTAAGATGAAGTGTGATGATGATGATTTAAATTGACATGCCCGAAATAAATAAATTGATTGATTGATTGATTGATTGATTGTTTGTGTTAAAGCTCCATACAGTATAAAGGTAGATGTTTGTATTAAAGCTCCTTCAAAATAAAGGTATATGTTTGTATTAAAGCTCCTTCAAAATAAAGGTAGATGTTTGTGTTAAAGCTCTTTCAAAATAAAGGTAGATGTTTGTATTAAAGCTCCTTCAAAATAAAGGTAGATGTTTGTATTAAAGCTCCTTCAGTATAAAGGTAGATGTTTGTATTAAAGCTCCTTCAAAATAAAGGTATATGTTATGTCAAAATGTCATAAGTAAAAGAATGTTAAAAAAAAAAAAGGAGAAAAGATTATGATAAAGATTTTATTCTGTGGGTAATGGGGGCGGGACTAGATAAGCTTTTGCTTCTCCCGCTTTCCCTTTCGGCCATGTGCATTGTATTATTGAACTAAGATGAAGTGTGATGATGATGATTTAAATTGACATGCCCGAAATAAATAAATTGATTGATTGATTGATTGATTGATTGATTGTTTGTGTTAAAGCTCCATACAGTATAAAGGTAGATGTTTGTATTAAAGCTCCTTCAAAATAAAGGTATATGTTTGTATTAAAGCTCCTTCAAAATAAAGGTAGATGTTTGTGTTAAAGCTCTTTCAAAATAAAGGTAGATGTTTGTATTAAAGCTCCTTCAAAATAAAGGTAGATGTTTGTATTAAAGCTCCTTCAAAATAAAGGTAGATGTTTGTATTAAAGCTCCTTCAAAATAAAGGTAGATGTTTGTGTTAAAGCTCTTTCAAAATAAAGGTAGATGTTTGTATTAAAGCTCCTTCAGTATAAAGGTAGATGTTTGAATTAAAGCTCCTTCAAAATAAAGGTAGATGTTTGTATTAAAGCTCCTTCAGTATAAAGGTAGATGTTTGTATTAAAGCTCCTTCAAAATAAAGGTATATGTTATGTCAAAATGTCATAAGTAAAAGAATGTTAAAAAAAAAAAAAAGGAGAAAAGATTATGATAAAGATTTTATTCTGTGGGTAATGGGGGCGGGACTAGATAAGCTTTTGCTTCTCCCGCTTTCCCTTTCGGCCATGTGCATTGTATTATTGAACTAAGATGAAGTGTGATGATGATGATTTAAATTGACATGCCCGAAATAAATAAATTGATTGATTGATTGATTGATTGATTGATTGATTGTTTGTGTTAAAGCTCCATACAGTATAAAGGTAGATGTTTGTATTAAAGCTCCTTCAAAATAAAGGTATATGTTTGTATTAAAGCTCCTTCAAAATAAAGGTAGATGTTTGTGTTAAAGCTCTTTCAAAATAAAGGTAGATGTTTGTATTAAAGCTCCTTCAAAATAAAGGTAGATGTTTGTATTAAAGCTCCTTCAGTATAAAGGTAGATGTTTGTATTAAAGCTCCTTCAAAATAAAGGTATATGTTATGTCAAAATGTCATAAGTAAAAGAATGTTAAAAAAAAAAAAAGGAGAAAAGATTATGATAAAGATTTTATTCTGTGGGTAATGGGGGCGGGACTAGATAAGCTTTTGCTCCTCCCGCTTTCCCTTTCGGTCATGTGCATTGTATTATTGAACTAAGATGAAGTGTGATGATGATGATTTAAATTGACATGCCCGAAATAAATAAATTGATTGATTGATTGATTGATTGATTGATTGTTTGTGTTAAAGCTCCATACAGTATAAAGGTAGATGTTTGTATTAAAGCTCCTTCAAAATAAAGGTAGATGTTTGTATTAAAGCTCCTTCAAAATAAAGGTAGATGTTTGTGTTAAAGCTCTTTCAAAATAAAGGTAGATGTTTGTATTAAAGCTCCTTCAAAATAAAGGTAGATGTTTGTATTAAAGCTCCTTCAGTATAAAGGTAGATGTTTGTATTAAAGCTCCTTCAAAATAAAGGTAGATGTTTGTATTAAAGCTCCTTCAAAATAAAGGTAGATGTCAGTGTTAAGCTCCTTCAAAATAAAGGTAGATGTTTGTATTAAAGCTCCTTCAAAATAAAGGTAGATGTTTGTATTAAAGCTCCTTCAAAATAAAGGTAGATGTTTGTATTAAAGCTCCTTCAAAATAAAGGTAGATGTTTGTATTAAAGCTCCTTCAGTATAAAGGTAGATGTTTGTATTAAAGCTCTTTCAAAATAAAGGTAGATGTTTGTATTAAAGCTCCTTCAAAATAAAGGTAGATGTTTGTATTAAAGCTCCTTCAAAATAAAGGTAGATGTTTGTATTAAAACTCCTTCAAAATAAAGGTAGATGTCTGTGTTAAGCTCCTTCAAAATAAAGGTAGATGTTTGTATTAAAGCTCCTTCAAAATAAAGGTAGATGTTTGTATTAAAGCTCCTTCAAAATAAAGGTAGATGTTTGTGTTAAAGCTCTTTCAAAATAAAGGTAGATGTTTGTATTAAAGCTCCTTCAAAATAAAGGTAGATGTTTGTATTAAAGCTCCTTCAAAATAAAGGTAGATGTTTGTATTAAAGCTCCTTCAAAATAAAGGTAGATGTTTGTATTAAAGCTCCTTCAAAATAAAGGTATATGTTTGTGTTAAAGCTCCTTACAGTATAAAGGTAGATGTTTGTATTAAAGCTCCTTCAAAATAAAGGTATATGTTTGTATTAAAGCTCCTTCAAAATAAAGGTAGATGTTTGTATTAAAGCTCATTCAAAATAAAGGTAGATGTTTGTATTAAAGCTCCTTCAGTATAAAGGTAGATGTTTGTATCAAAGCTCCTTCAAAATAAAGGTATATGTTTGTGTTAAAGCTCCATACAGTATAAAGGTAGATGTTTGTATTAAAGCTCCTTCAAAATAAAGGTAGATGTTTGTATTAAAGCTCCTTCAGTATAAAGGTAGATGTTTGTATTAAAGCTCCTTCAAAATAAAGGTAGATGTTTGTGTTAAAGCTCTTTCAAAATAAAGGTAGATGTTTGTGTTAAAGCTCCTTCAGTATAAAGGTAGATGTTTGTATTAAAGCTCCTTCAAAATAAAGGTAGATGTTTGTATTAAAGCTCCTTCAGTATAAAGGTAGATGTTTGTATTAAAGCTCCTTCAAAATAAAGGTAGATGTTTGTGTTAAAGCTCTTTCAAAATAAAGGTAGATGTTTGTATTAAAGCTCCTTCAGTATAAAGGTAGATGTTTGAATTAAAGCTCCTTCAAAATAAAGGTAGATGTTTGTATTAAAGCTCCTTCAGTATAAAGGTAGATGTTTGTATTAAAGCTCCTTCAAAATAAAGGTAGATGTTTGTGTTAAAGCTCCTTCAAAATAAAGGTAGATGTTTGTATTAAAGCTCCTTCAAAATAAAGGTAGATGTTTGTATTAAAGCTCCTTCAAAATAAAGGTAGATGTTTGTATTAAAGCTCCTTCAAAATAAAGGTAGATGTTTGTATTAAAGCTCCTTCAAAATAAAGGTAGATGTTTGTATTAAAGCTCCTTCAAAATAAAGGTAGATGTTTGTATTAAAGCTCCTTCAAAATAAAGGTAGATGTTTGTATTAAAGCTCCTTCAAAATAAAGGTAGATGTTTGTATTAAAGCTCCTTCAAAATAAAGGTAGATGTTTGTGTTAAAGCTCTTCAAAATAAAGGTAGATGTTTGTATTAAAGCTCCTTCAGTATAAAGGTAGATGTTTGTATTAAAGCTCCTTCAAAATAAAGGTATATGTTATGTCAAAATGTCATAAGTAAAAGAATGTTAAAAAAAAAAAAAGGAGAAAAGATTATGATAAAGATTTTATTCTGTGGGTAATGGGGGCGGGACTAGATAAGCTTTTGCTTCTCCCGCTTTCCCTTTCGGCCATGTGCATTGTATTATTGAACTAAGATGAAGTGTGATGATGATGATTTAAATTGACATGCCCGAAATAAATAAATTGATTGATTGATTGATTGATTGATTGTTTGTGTTAAAGCTCCATACAGTATAAAGGTAGATGTTTGTATTAAAGCTCCTTCAAAATAAAGGTATATGTTTGTATTAAAGCTCCTTCAAAATAAAGGTAGATGTTTGTGTTAAAGCTCTTTCAAAATAAAGGTAGATGTTTGTATTAAAGCTCCTTCAAAATAAAGGTAGATGTTTGTATTAAAGCTCCTTCAGTATAAAGGTAGATGTTTGTATTAAAGCTCCTTCAAAATAAAGGTATATGTTATGTCAAAATGTCATAAGTAAAAGAATGTTAAAAAAAAAAAAAGGAGAAAAGATTATGATAAAGATTTTATTCTGTGGGTAATGGGGGCGGGACTAGATAAGCTTTTGCTTCTCCCGCTTTCCCTTTCGGCCATGTGCATTGTATTATTGAACTAAGATGAAGTGTGATGATGATGATTTAAATTGACATGCCCGAAATAAATAAATTGATTGATTGATTGATTGATTGATTGATTGATTGATTGATTGATTGTTTGTGTTAAAGCTCCATACAGTATAAAGGTATATGTTTGTATTAAAGCTCCTTCAAAATAAAGGTATATGTTTGTATTAAAGCTCCTTCAAAATAAAGGTAGATGTTTGTGTTAAAGCTCTTTCAAAATAAAGGTAGATGTTTGTATTAAAGCTCCTTCAAAATAAAGGTAGATGTTTGTATTAAAGCTCCTTCAGTATAAAGGTAGATGTTTGTATTAAAGCTCCTTCAAAATAAAGGTATATGTTTGTGTTAAAGCTCCATACAGTATAAAGGTAGATGTTTGTATTAAAGCAGAAGTGAGTGATATATTTGTGTTAATATAAGTCTTAAATAGTTATATCTTCCGACAGCAATCACTTACATAGAGTGTTTGGACTGAAACACGGGTCTCTCAGTCCCTCTGCTCTGCTCTGAGCCGAGGAGAAAACATTTATCGTATCCTACAGTTTTTATCCAATGAGGAGAGAGAACGGCATGCAGGGCTGTGTGTGCAGCCAAGGAACGCCGTGAATGTGGTGACGTAGCGACGAGGACTGTTATGGTGCGTTCAAGGAAACTCGTATTTTTCCGACCGTGAAGTGGTACCAGTTCGATCTGGTACGAGTTCACCGGTCGGAAGTTACGAGTGGCCGTTATAGTGACTTTCACCGGTAAAACAGGTCGGAAAAACACGAGTGGGTTGCCTGAAACGCTACAAAGTCGTAAGTTGTGACTTGAAGCTGTAATTTACGATTTCAAAAGCCTGCCTGGAACGCAGCATTAGCGAAAACGACCGGACCACTCACTTCTGCTTTAAAGCTCCTTCAAAATAAAGGTAGATGTTTGTATTAAAACTCCTTCAGTATAAAAGTAGATGTTTGTGTTAAAGCTCCTTCAAAATAAAGGTAGATGTTTGTGTTAACGATCTTAAGGTCAAGACAGAGCTGATCAGACAGACACATGATCATCTTTCTATAAGCACTGATATGGAGGAGCTGTAATCACATTAGGTTACCTGTGTGTGTGTGTGTGTGTGTGTGTGTGTGTGTGTGTGTGTGTGTGTGTGTGTGTGTGTGTGTGTGTGTGTGTGTGTGTGTGTGTGTGTGTGACCATAGACATATAAAGAGTAGTCGCCGCATCGAACGCTGGGCCTATTGGCGCTGACGAGCGGTGGGGCCGCCATCTTGGACCGGTCGCCCGCTCCACTCAGTGTATCTGTTTGGTAGGTGCAATTGATAGTTTCACTAGTGTCAGTGCATTTAATCAATAACTTACTGAACATTATCCCGCCTATTACACAGCGTACGAGTGAAATAATTCATTTGAAACATAATTTTGATCAATATATAAACCAGAGAATCAATTCATATCAGGTCAGAGAGAGAGAGAGGGAGGAGAGAGAATAAATAAATAAATAAATATTCCATTCACAAAATACAACCAACAGTAATGTTCAATCTTATTAGTGAAAAGTAATCCCCAGAGCCAGCTGTTTTCCATGGTTTTCTGCTGATTAGAACAGAAATAATATGCTGCTCAGTGCTCTGCATCCTGTTACTTCTGCTGCTCCACTGAGTAGAACCACCGCTTCATTTCTGGCGGAGCAGCTGTGTGTCTGTGTTTACAAACATTTAATCCAGCTAGGTGGATTGTTTATGAAGTTAACGAGCTCTGGCCTGGTTACCACGGCAACTCCAGGTGGTTACCACGGCGATAGGGGCCCCGCAGTCTGAGGCAGACAGAAACGTGGAGAAAAAGAGACATTTTCTGCCTCTGCACTGGTCTGGCAAAAGGCTTAGCGTAGATAGATAGATAGATAGATAGATAGATAGATAGATAGATAGATAGATAGATAGATAGATAGATAGATAGATAGATAGATAGATAGATAGATAGATAGATAGATAGATAGGGTTACCCTAACCCTAACCCTAGTCTCTTTTTGATATGATATGTTGGTTTTACCTAATTGCCTTGGATGAAATTTGTATGGCTGTTCTAAGTTTCTTTTTTGATATGAAATGTTGTTATATGTTTACTACAGTTTGTAAGTTTCTTTTCCTTGTTGCCTCTGATGAAATGTGTTATCTCTTTCAAGGTGAAAATAAAGATTTTGATATTTGATAAGTTTGTGTGGCACTGCTGTTCTCTGTCTACTACTTTTAACCTGGCTACTGTGTTGAATGAAGTACTGTTAAATCATCTTAGATTGATATTGACTTATAACATGACTGAGTTGGTTTGAATATGTTATTGACCATTATGAAAGTAACCGGTCTCAATAAAAAAATTCTTCAGAAAAACTTTGTCAATAATGCATATATGGAACAGCAATGATTAAAAAAAACATTAGACCTCTTACACTGTAAACCCTAATAAGTTCAGTTAACTCAAAAAAATTGTTGAAACTGATTACATCAAAAATTTTAATTAATGTTGACTAAATATTTTGAGTTAAAAAAGATATCTTGATTAAGTATGCTTTACTTGTAATCTTAAGTGGCACTAACTTATGGTAGACAGGTACAAAGTGTCCTCTGTCCCCCAGTCTGGACAGACAGACAGGTACCTAGTGTCCTCTGTCCCCCAGTCTGGACAGACAGACAGGTACCTAGTGTCCCCTACAAAATAAAGGTAGATGTTTGTATTAAAGCTCCTTCAAAATAAAGATAGATGTTTGTGTTAAAGCTCTTTCAAAATAAAGGTAGATGTTTGTATTAAAGCTCCTTCAAAATAAAGGTAGATGTTTGTATTAAAGCTCCTTCAAAATAAAGGTAGATGTTTGTGTTAAAGCTCTTTCAAAATAAAGGTAGATGTTTGTATTAAAGCTCCTTCAGTATAAAGGTAGATGTTTGAATTAAAGCTCCTTCAAAATAAAGGTAGATGTTTGTATTAAAGCTCCTTCAGTATAAAGGTAGATGTTTGTATTAAAGCTCCTTCAAAATAAAGGTATATGTTTGTGTTAAAGCTCCATACAGTATAAAGGTAGATGTTTGTATTAAAGCTCCTTCAAAATAAAGGTATATGTTTGTATTAAAGCTCCTTCAAAATAAAGGTAGATGTTTGTGTTAAAGCTCTTTCAAAATAAAGGTAGATGTTTGTATTAAAGCTCCTTCAAAATAAAGGTAGATGTTTGTATTAAAGCTCCTTCAAAATAAAGGTAGATGTTTGTATTAAAGCTCCTTCAGTATAAAGGTAGATGTTTGTATTAAAGCTCCTTCAAAATAAAGGTAGATGTTTGTGTTAAAGCTCTTTCAAAATAAAGGTAGATGTTTGTATTAAAGCTCCTTCAGTATAAAGGTAGATGTTTGAATTAAAGCTCCTTCAAAATAAAGGTAGATGTTTGTATTAAAGCTCCTTCAGTATAAAGGTAGATGTTTGTATTAAAGCTCCTTCAAAATAAAGGTATATGTTTGTGTTAAAGCTCCATACAGTATATAGGTAGATGTTTGTATTAAAGCTCCTTCAA
Organism: Trachurus trachurus; assembly: GCF_905171665.1. Taxonomy (NCBI): domain Eukaryota; kingdom Metazoa; phylum Chordata; class Actinopteri; order Carangiformes; family Carangidae; genus Trachurus; species Trachurus trachurus. The sequence continues at coordinate 9,505 of NW_028155151.1, read as the reverse complement.
AATAAAGGTAGATGTCTGTGTTAAGCTCCTTCAAAATAAAGGTAGATGTTTGTATTAAAGCTCCTTCAAAATAAAGGTAGATGTTTGTATTAAAGCTCCTTCAAAATAAAGGTAGATGTTTGTGTTAAAGCTCTTTCAAAATAAAGGTAGATGTTTGTATTAAAGCTCCTTCAAAATAAAGGTAGATGTTTGTATTAAAGCTCCTTCAAAATAAAGGTAGATGTTTGTATTAAAGCTCCTTCAAAATAAAGGTAGATGTTTGTGTTAAAGCTCTTCAAAATAAAGGTAGATGTTTGTATTAAAGCTCCTTCAAAATAAAGGTAGATGTTTGTATTAAAGCTCCTTCAGTATAAAGGTAGATGTTTGTATTAAAGCTCCTTCAAAATAAAGGTAGATGTTTGTATTAAAGCTCCTTCAGTATAAAGGTAGATGTTTGTATTAAAGCTCCTTCAAAATAAAGGTATATGTTATGTCAAAATGTCATAAGTAAAAGAATGTTAAAAAAAAAAAAAAGGAGAAAAGATTATGATAAAGATTTTATTCTGTGGGTAATGGGGGCGGGACTAGATAAGCTTTTGCTTCTCCCGCTTTCCCTTTCGGCCATGTGCATTGTATTATTGAACTAAGATGAAGTGTGATGATGATGATTTAAATTGACATGCCCGAAATAAATAAATTGATTGATTGATTGATTGATTGATTGTTTGTGTTAAAGCTCCATACAGTATAAAGGTAGATGTTTGTATTAAAGCTCCTTCAAAATAAAGGTATATGTTTGTATTAAAGCTCCTTCAGTATAAAGGTAGATGTTTGTATTAAAGCTCTTCAAAATAAAGGTAGATGTTTGTGTTAAAGCTCTTCAAAATAAAGGTAGATGTTTGTATTAAAGCTCCTTCAGTATAAAGGTAGATGTTTGAATTAAAGCTCCTTCAAAATAAAGGTAGATGTTTGTATTAAAGCTCCTTCAGTATAAAGGTAGATGTTTGTATTAAAGCTCCTTCAAAATAAAGGTATATGTTTGTGTTAAAGCTCCATACAGTATAAATGTAGATGTTTGTATTAAAGCTCCTTCAAAATAAAGGTAGATGTCTGTGTTAAGCTCCTTCAAAATAAAGGTAGATGTTTGTATTAAAGCTCCTTCAAAATAAAGGTAGATGTTTGTATTAAAGCTCCTTCAAAATAAAGGTAGATGTTTGTGTTAAAGCTCTTTCTAAATAAAGGTAGATGTTTGTATTAAAGCTCCTTCAAAATAAAGGTAGATGTTTGTATTAAAGCTCCTTCAAAATAAAGGTAGATGTTTGTGTTAAAGCTCTTTCAAAATAAAGGTAGATGTTTGTATTAAAGCTCCTTCAAAATAAAGGTAGATGTTTGTATTAAAGCTCCTTCAGTATAAAGGTAGATGTTTGTATTAAAGCTCCTTCAAAATAAAGGTAGATGTTTGTATTAAAGCTCCTTCAGTATAAAGGTAGATGTTTGTATTAAAGCTCCTTCAAAATAAAGGTATATGTTATGTCAAAATGTCATAAGTAAAAGAATGTTAAAAAAAAAAAAAAGGAGAAAAGATTATGATAAAGATTTTATTCTGTGGGTAATGGGGGCGGGACTAGATAAGCTTTTGCTTCTCCCGCTTTCCCTTTCGGCCATGTGCATTGTATTATTGAACTAAGATGAAGTGTGATGATGATGATTTAAATTGACATGCCCGAAATAAATAAATTGATTGATTGATTGATTGATTGATTGATTGTTTGTGTTAAAGCTCCATACAGTATAAAGGTAGATGTTTGTATTAAAGCTCCTTCAAAATAAAGGTATATGTTTGTATTAAAGCTCCTTCAAAATAAAGGTAGATGTTTGTGTTAAAGCTCTTTCAAAATAAAGGTAGATGTTTGTATTAAAGCTCCTTCAAAATAAAGGTAGATGTTTGTATTAAAGCTCCTTCAAAATAAAGGTAGATGTTTGTATTAAAGCTCCTTCAGTATAAAGGTAGATGTTTGTATTAAAGCTCCTTCAAAATAAAGGTAGATGTTTGTGTTAAAGCTCTTTCAAAATAAAGGTAGATGTTTGTATTAAAGCTCCTTCAGTATAAAGGTAGATGTTTGAATTAAAGCTCCTTCAAAATAAAGGTAGATGTTTGTATTAAAGCTCCTTCAGTATAAAGGTAGATGTTTGTATTAAAGCTCCTTCAAAATAAAGGTATATGTTTGTGTTAAAGCTCCATACAGTATAAAGGTAGATGTTTGTATTAAAGCTCCTTCAAAATAAAGGTAGATGTCTGTGTTAAGCTCCTTCAAAATAAAGGTAGATGTTTGTATTAAAGCTCCTTCAAAATAAAGGTAGATGTTTGTATTAAAGCTCCTTCAAAATAAAGGTAGATGTTTGTGTTAAAGCTCTTTCTAAATAAAGGTAGATGTTTGTATTAAAGCTCCTTCAAAATAAAGGTAGATGTTTGTATTAAAGCTCCTTCAAAATAAAGGTAGATGTTTGTATTAAAGCTCCTTCAAAATAAAGGTAGATGTCTGTGTTAAGCTCCTTCAAAATAAAGGTAGATGTTTGTATTAAAGCTCCTTCAAAATAGAGGTAGATGTTTGTATTAAAGCTCCTTCAAAATAAAGGTAGATGTTTGTGTTAAAGCTCTTTCTAAATAAAGGTAGATGTTTGTATTAAAGCTCCTTCAAAATAAAGGTAGATGTTTGTATTAAAGCTCCTTCAAAATAAAGGTAGATGTTTGTATTAAAGCTCCTTCAAAATAAAGGTAGATGTTTGTGTTAAAGCTCTTTCAAAATAAAGGTAGATGTTTGTATTAAAGCTCCTTCAAAATAAAGGTAGATGTTTGTATTAAAGCTCCTTCAGTATAAAGGTAGATGTTTGTATTAAAGCTCCTTCAAAATAAAGGTAGATGTTTGTATTAAAGCTCCTTCAGTATAAAGGTAGATGTTTGTATTAAAGCTCCTTCAAAATAAAGGTATATGTTATGTCAAAATGTCATAAGTAAAAGAATGTTAAAAAAAAAAAAAGGAGAAAAGATTATGATAAAGATTTTATTCTGTGGGTAATGGGGGCGGGACTAGATAAGCTTTTGCTTCTCCCGCTTTCCCTTTCGGCCATGTGCATTGTATTATTGAACTAAGATGAAGTGTGATGATGATGATTTAAATTGACATGCCCGAAATAAATAAATTGATTGATTGATTGATTGATTGATTGATTGTTTGTGTTAAAGCTCCATACAGTATAAAGGTAGATGTTTGTATTAAAGCTCCTTCAAAATAAAGGTATATGTTTGTATTAAAGCTCCTTCAGTATAAAGGTAGATGTTTGTATTAAAGCTCCTTCAAAATAAAGGTAGATGTTTGTGTTAAAGCTCTTTCAAAATAAAGGTAGATGTTTGTATTAAAGCTCCTTCAGTATAAAGGTAGATGTTTGTATTAAAGCTCCTTCAAAATAAAGGTAGATGTTTGTGTTAAAGCTCTTTCAAAATAAAGGTAGATGTTTGTATTAAAGCTCCTTCAGTATAAAGGTAGATGTTTGAATTAAAGCTCCTTCAAAATAAAGGTAGATGTTTGTATTAAAGCTCCTTCAGTATAAAGGTAGATGTTTGTATTAAAGCTCCTTCAAAATAAAGGTAGATGTTTGTGTTAAAGCTCTTTCAAAATAAAGGTAGATGTTTGTATTAAAGCTCCTTCAGTATAAAGGTAGATGTTTGAATTAAAGCTCCTTCAAAATAAAGGTAGATGTTTGTATTAAAGCTCCTTCAGTATAAAGGTAGATGTTTGTATTAAAGCTCCTTCAAAATAAAGGTATATGTTTGTGTTAAAGCTCCATACAGTATAAAGGTAGATGTTTGTATTAAAGCTCCTTCAAAATAAAGGTAGATGTCTGTGTTAAGCTCCTTCAAAATAAAGGTAGATGTTTGTATTAAAGCTCCTTCAAAATAAAGGTAGATGTTTGTATTAAAGCTCCTTCAAAATAAAGGTAGATGTTTGTGTTAAAGCTCTTTCTAAATAAAGGTAGATGTTTGTATTAAAGCTCCTTCAAAATAAAGGTAGATGTTTGTATTAAAGCTCCTTCAAAATAAAGGTAGATGTTTGTATTAAAGCTCCTTCAAAATAAAGGTAGATGTTTGTGTTAAAGCTCTTTCAAAATAAAGGTAGATGTTTGTATTAAAGCTCCTTCAAAATAAAGGTAGATGTTTGTATTAAAGCTCCTTCAGTATAAAGGTAGATGTTTGTATTAAAGCTCCTTCAGTATAAAGGTAGATGTTTGTATTAAAGCTCCTTCAAAATAAAGGTATATGTTATGTCAAAATGTCATAAGTAAAAGAATGTTAAAAAAAAAAAAAAGGAGAAAAGATTATGATAAAGATTTTATTCTGTGGGTAATGGGGGCGGGACTAGATAAGCTTTTGCTTCTCCCGCTTTCCCTTTCGGCCATGTGCATTGTATTATTGAACTAAGATGAAGTGTGATGATGATGATTTAAATTGACATGCCCGAAATAAATAAATTGATTGATTGATTGATTGATTGATTGTTTGTGTTAAAGCTCCATACAGTATAAAGGTAGATGTTTGTATTAAAGCTCCTTCAAAATAAAGGTATATGTTTGTATTAAAGCTCCTTCAAAATAAAGGTAGATGTTTGTGTTAAAGCTCTTTCAAAATAAAGGTAGATGTTTGTATTAAAGCTCCTTCAAAATAAAGGTAGATGTTTGTATTAAAGCTCCTTCAGTATAAAGGTAGATGTTTGTATTAAAGCTCCTTCAAAATAAAGGTATATGTTATGTCAAAATGTCATAAGTAAAAGAATGTTAAAAAAAAAAAAAAGGAGAAAAGATTATGATAAAGATTTTATTCTGTGGGTAATGGGGGCGGGACTAGATAAGCTTTTGCTTCTCCCGCTTTCCCTTTCGGCCATGTGCATTGTATTATTGAACTAAGATGAAGTGTGATGATGATGATTTAAATTGACATGCCCGAAATAAATAAATTGATTGATTGATTGATTGATTGATTGATTGATTGATTGATTGTTTGTGTTAAAGCTCCATACAGTATAAAGGTAGATGTTTGTATTAAAGCTCCTTCAAAATAAAGGTATATGTTTGTATTAAAGCTCCTTCAAAATAAAGGTAGATGTTTGTGTTAAAGCTCTTTCAAAATAAAGGTAGATGTTTGTATTAAAGCTCCTTCAAAATAAAGGTAGATGTTTGTATTAAAGCTCCTTCAGTATAAAGGTAGATGTTTGTATTAAAGCTCCTTCAAAATAAAGGTATATGTTTGTGTTAAAGCTCCATACAGTATAAAGGTAGATGTTTGTATTAAAGCAGAAGTGAGTGATATATTTGTGTTAATATAAGTCTTAAATAGTTATATCTTCCGACAGCAATCACTTACATAGAGTGTTTGGACTGAAACACGGGTCTCTCAGTCCCTCTGCTCTGCTCTGAGCCGAGGAGAAAACATTTATCGTATCCTACAGTTTTTATCCAATGAGGAGAGAGAACGGCATGCAGGGCTGTGTGTGCAGCCAAGGAACGCCGTGAATGTGGTGACGTAGCGACGAGGACTGTTATGGTGCGTTCAAGGAAACTCGTATTTTTCCGACCGTGAAGTGGTACCAGTTCGATCTGGTACGAGTTCACCGGTCGGAAGTTACGAGTGGCCGTTATAGTGACTTTCACCGGTAAAACAGGTCGGAAAAACACGAGTGGGTTGCCTGAAACGCTACAAAGTCGTAAGTTGTGACTTGAAGCTGTAATTTACGATTTCAAAAGCCTGCCTGGAACGCAGCATTAGCGAAAACGACCGGACCACTCACTTCTGCTTTAAAGCTCCTTCAAAATAAAGGTAGATGTTTGTATTAAAACTCCTTCAGTATAAAAGTAGATGTTTGTGTTAAAGCTCCTTCAAAATAAAGGTAGATGTTTGTGTTAACGATCTTAAGGTCAAGACAGAGCTGATCAGACAGACACATGATCATCTTTCTATAAGCACTGATATGGAGGAGCTGTAATCACATTAGGTTACCTGTGTGTGTGTGTGTGTGTGTGTGTGTGTGTGTGTGTGTGTGTGTGTGTGTGTGTGTGTGTGTGTGTGTGTGTGTGTGTGTGTGTGACCATAGACATATAAAGAGTAGTCGCCGCATCGAACGCTGGGCCTATTGGCGCTGACGAGCGGTGGGGCCGCCATCTTGGACCGGTCGCCCGCTCCACTCAGTGTATCTGTTTGGTAGGTGCAATTGATAGTTTCACTAGTGTCAGTGCATTTAATCAATAACTTACTGAACATTATCCCGCCTATTACACAGCGTACGAGTGAAATAATTCATTTGAAACATAATTTTGATCAATATATAAACCAGAGAATCAATTCATATCAGGTCAGAGAGAGAGAGAGGGAGGAGAGAGAATAAATAAATAAATAAATATTCCATTCACAAAATACAACCAACAGTAATGTTCAATCTTATTAGTGAAAAGTAATCCCCAGAGCCAGCTGTTTTCCATGGTTTTCTGCTGATTAGAACAGAAATAATATGCTGCTCAGTGCTCTGCATCCTGTTACTTCTGCTGCTCCACTGAGTAGAACCACCGCTTCATTTCTGGCGGAGCAGCTGTGTGTCTGTGTTTACAAACATTTAATCCAGCTAGGTGGATTGTTTATGAAGTTAACGAGCTCTGGCCTGGTTACCACGGCAACTCCAGGTGGTTACCACGGCGATAGGGGCCCCGCAGTCTGAGGCAGACAGAAACGTGGAGAAAAAGAGACATTTTCTGCCTCTGCACTGGTCTGGCAAAAGGCTTAGCGTAGATAGATAGATAGATAGATAGATAGATAGATAGATAGATAGATAGATAGATAGATAGATAGATAGATAGATAGATAGATAGATAGATAGATAGATAGATAGATAGATAGATAGATAGGGTTACCCTAACCCTAACCCTAGTCTCTTTTTGATATGATATGTTGGTTTTACCTAATTGCCTTGGATGAAATTTGTATGGCTGTTCTAAGTTTCTTTTTTGATATGAAATGTTGTTATATGTTTACTACAGTTTGTAAGTTTCTTTTCCTTGTTGCCTCTGATGAAATGTGTTATCTCTTTCAAGGTGAAAATAAAGATTTTGATATTTGATAAGTTTGTGTGGCACTGCTGTTCTCTGTCTACTACTTTTAACCTGGCTACTGTGTTGAATGAAGTACTGTTAAATCATCTTAGATTGATATTGACTTATAACATGACTGAGTTGGTTTGAATATGTTATTGACCATTATGAAAGTAACCGGTCTCAATAAAAAAATTCTTCAGAAAAACTTTGTCAATAATGCATATATGGAACAGCAATGATTAAAAAAAACATTAGACCTCTTACACTGTAAACCCTAATAAGTTCAGTTAACTCAAAAAAATTGTTGAAACTGATTACATCAAAAATTTTAATTAATGTTGACTAAATATTTTGAGTTAAAAAAGATATCTTGATTAAGTATGCTTTACTTGTAATCTTAAGTGGCACTAACTTATGGTAGACAGGTACAAAGTGTCCTCTGTCCCCCAGTCTGGACAGACAGACAGGTACCTAGTGTCCTCTGTCCCCCAGTCTGGACAGACAGACAGGTACCTAGTGTCCCCTACAAAATAAAGGTAGATGTTTGTATTAAAGCTCCTTCAAAATAAAGATAGATGTTTGTGTTAAAGCTCTTTCAAAATAAAGGTAGATGTTTGTATTAAAGCTCCTTCAAAATAAAGGTAGATGTTTGTATTAAAGCTCCTTCAAAATAAAGGTAGATGTTTGTGTTAAAGCTCTTTCAAAATAAAGGTAGATGTTTGTATTAAAGCTCCTTCAGTATAAAGGTAGATGTTTGAATTAAAGCTCCTTCAAAATAAAGGTAGATGTTTGTATTAAAGCTCCTTCAGTATAAAGGTAGATGTTTGTATTAAAGCTCCTTCAAAATAAAGGTATATGTTTGTGTTAAAGCTCCATACAGTATAAAGGTAGATGTTTGTATTAAAGCTCCTTCAAAATAAAGGTAGATGTCTGTGTTAAGCTCCTTCAAAATAAAGGTAGATGTTTGTATTAAAGCTCCTTCAAAATAAAGGTAGATGTTTGTGTTAAAGCTCCTTCAAAATAAAGGTAGATGTTTGTGTTAAAGCTCTTTCAAAATAAAGGTAGATGTTTGTATTAAAGCTCCTTCAAAATAAAGGTAGATGTTTGTATTAAGCTCCTTCAAAATAAAGGTAGATGTTTGTATTAAAGCTCCTTCAAAATAAAGGTAGATGTTTGTGTTAAAGCTCTTTCAAAATAAAGGTAGATGTTTGTATTAAAGCTCCTTCAGTATAAAGGTAGATGTTTGAATTAAAGCTCCTTCAAAATAAAGGTAGATGTTTGTATTAAAGCTCCTTCAGTATAAAGGTAGATGTTTGTATTAAAGCTCCTTCAAAATAAAGGTATATGTTTGTGTTAAAGCTCTTTCAAAATAGATTTTATTCTGTGGGTAATGGGGGCGGGACTAGATAAGCTTTTGCTTCTCCCGCTTTCCCTTTCGGCCATGTGCATTGTATTATTGAACTAAGATGAAGTGTGATGATGATGATTTAAATTGACATGCCCGAAATAAATAAATTGATTGATTGATTGATTGATTGATTGTTTGTGTTAAAGCTCCATACAGTATAAAGGTAGATGTTTGTATTAAAGCTCCTTCAAAATAAAGGTATATGTTTGTATTAAAGCTCCTTCAAAATAAAGGTAGATGTTTGTGTTAAAGCTCTTTCAAAATAAAGGTAGATGTTTGTATTAAAGCTCCTTCAAAATAAAGGTAGATGTTTGTATTAAAGCTCCTTCAGTATAAAGGTAGATGTTTGTATTAAAGCTCCTTCAAAATAAAGGTAGATGTTTGTATTAAAACTCCTTCAAAATAAAGGTAGATGTCTGTGTTAAGCTCCTTCAAAATAAAGGTAGATGTTTGTATTAAAGCTCCTTCAAAATAAAGGTAGATGTTTGTATTAAAGCTCCTTCAGTATAAAGGTAGATGTTTGTATTAAAGCTCCTTCAAAATAAAGGTATATGTTATGTCAAAATGTCATAAGTAAAAGAATGTTAAAAAAAAAAAAAGGAGAAAAGATTATGATAAAGATTTTATTCTGTGGGTAATGGGGGCGGGACTAGATAAGCTTTTGCTTCTCCCGCTTTCCCTTTCGGCCATGTGCATTGTATTATTGAACTAAGATGAAGTGTGATGATGATGATTTAAATTGACATGCCCGAAATAAATAAATTGATTGATTGATTGATTGATTGATTGTTTGTGTTAAAGCTCCATACAGTATAAAGGTAGATGTTTGTATTAAAGCTCCTTCAAAATAAAGGTATATGTTTGTATTAAAGCTCCTTCAAAATAAAGGTAGATGTTTGTGTTAAAGCTCTTTCAAAATAAAGGTAGATGTTTGTATTAAAGCTCCTTCAAAATAAAGGTAGATGTTTGTATTAAAGCTCCTTC
>NW_028155152.1:0-37228 GCF_905171665.1 Trachurus trachurus | reverse complement strand
GGCCGGTGGTTTTGGAGAAAATGACCAAAAACCAAACAGGCGATTTTAAAAAGACGACAGGTACGCGCCTGTCGTCTTTTTTTGACCCAATTTTTTTTTTTTTTTATACCAAAAATTAAAATTTCTCCAAACTCGGATATATCATCTGGGGGTCCGAGGGGAGTCCAACGCAGAAGGTTTGGTTGAAATCGGGCGGTGGTTTTGGAGAAAATGACCAAAAACCAAACAGGCGATTTTAAAAAGACGACAGGTACGCGCCTGTCGTCTTTTTTTGACCAAATTTTTTTTTTTTTTACCAAAAATTAAAATTTCTCCAAACTCGGATATATCATCTGGGGGTCCGAGGGGAGTCCAACGCAGAAGGTTTGGTTGAAATCGGGCCGGTGGTTTTGGAGAAAATGACCAAAAACCAAACAGGCGATTTTAAAAAGACGACAGGTACGCGCCTGTCGTCTTTTTTTGACCAAATTTTTTTTTTTTTACCAAAAATTAAAATTTCTCCAAACTCGGATATATCATCTGGGGGTCCGAGGGGAGTCCAACGCAGAAGGTTTGGTTGAAATCGGGCCGGTGGTTTTGGAGAAAATGACCAAAAACCAAACAGGCGATTTTAAAAAGACGACAGGTACGCGCCTGTCGTCTTTTTTTGACCAAATTTTTTTTTTTTTTTGACCAAAAATTAAAATTTCCAAATTTCTCCAAACTCGGATATATCATCTGGGGGTCCGAGGGGAGTCCAACGCAGAAGGTTTGGTTGAAATCGGGCCGGTGGTTTTGGAGAAAATGACCAAAAACCAAACAGGCGATTTTAAAAAGACGACAGGTACGCGCCTGTGTCTTTTTTTGACCAAATTTTTTTTTTTTTTTATACCAAAAATTAAAATTTCTCCAAACTCGGATATATCATCTGGGGGTCCGGGGGAGTCCAACGCAGAAGGTTTGGTTGAAATCGGGCCGGTGGTTTTGGAGAAAATGACCAAAAACCAAACAGGCGATTTTAAAAAGACGACAGGTACGCGCCTGTCGTCTTTTTTTTTGACCAAATTTTTTTTTTTTTTATACCAAAAATTAAAATTTCTCCAAACTCGGATATATCATCTGGGGGTCCGAGGGGAGTCCAACGCAGAAGGTTTGGTTGAAATCGGGCCGGTGGTTTTGGAGAAAATGACCAAAAACCAAACAGGCGATTTTAAAAAGACGACAGGTACGCGCCTGTCGTCTTTTTTTGACCAATTTTTTTTTTTTTTTGACCAAAAATTAAAATTTCTTTCCAAACTCGGATATATCATCTGGGGGTCCGAGGGGAGTCCAACGCAGAAGGTTTGGTTGAAATCGGGCCGGTGGTTTTGGAGAAAATGACCAAAAACCAATACAGGCGATTTTAAAAAGACACAGGTAACGCGCCTGTCGTCTTTTTTTTGACCAAATTTTTTTTTTTTTTTACCAAAAATTTAAATTCTCCAAATTCTCCAAACTCGGATATATCATCTGGGGGTCCGAGGGGAGTCCAACGCAGAAGTTTGGTTGAAATCGGGCCGGTGGTTTTGGAGAAAATGACCAAAAAACCAAACAGGCGATTTTAAAAAGACGACAGTACGCGCCTGTCGTCTTTTTTGACCAAATTTTTTTTTTTTTTTTACCAAAAATTAAAATTTCTCCAAACTCAAACTCGGATATATCATCTGGGGGTCCGAGGGGAGTCCAACGCCGAAGGTTTGGTTTAAATCGGGCCGGTGGTTTTGGAGAAAATGACCAAAAACCAAACAGGCGATTTTAAAAAGACGACAGGTACGCGCTGTCGTCTTTTTTTGACCAAATTTTTTTTTTTTTTGACCAAAAATTAAATTTCTCCAAATTTCTCCAAACTCGGATATATCATCTGGGGGTCCGAGGGAGTCCAACGCAGAAGGTTTGGTTGAAATCGGGCCGGTGGTTTTGGAGAAAATGACCAAAAACCAAACAGGCGATTTTAAAAAGACGACAGGTACGCGCCTGTCGTCTTTTTTTGACCAAATTTTTTTTTTTTTTTTATACCAAAAATTAAAATTTCTCCAAACTCGGATATATCATCTGGGGGTCCGAGGGGAGTCCAACGCAGAAGGTTTGGTTGAAATCGGGCCGGTGGTTTTGGAGAAAATGACCAAAACCAAACAGGCGATTTAAAAAGACGACAGGTACGCGCCTTGTCGTCTTTTTTTGACCAAATTTTTTTTTTTTTTACCAAAAATTAAAATTTCTCCAAACTCGATATATCATCTGGGGGTCCGAGGGGAGTCCAACGCAGAAGGTTTGGTTGAAATCGGGCCGGTGGTTTTGGAGAAAATGACCAAAAACCAGAACAGGCGATTTTAAAAAGACGACAGGTACGCGCCTGTCGTCTTTTTTGGACCAATTTTTTTTTTTTTTTTGACCAAAAATTAAAATTTCTCCAAATTTCTCCAAACTCGGATATATCATCTGGGGTCCGAGGGGAGCCAACGCAGAAGGTTTGGTTGAAATCGGGGCCGGTGGTTTTGGAGAAAATGGACCAAAAACCAAACAGGCGATTTTAAAAAGACGACAGGGTACGCGCCCTGTCGTCTTTTTTTGACCAAATTTTTTTTTTTTTTTTACCAAAAATTTAAATTTCTTCTCCAAACTCGGATATATCATCTGGGGGTCCGAGGGGAGTCCAACGCAGAAGGTTTGGTTGAAATCGGGCCGGTGGTTTTGGAGAAAATGACCAAAAACCAAACAGGCGATTTTAAAAAGACGACAGGTACGCGCCTGTCGTCTTTTTTTGACCCAAATTTTTTTTTTTTTATACCAAAAATTAAAATTCTCTCCAAACTCGGATATATCATCTGGGGGTCGAGGGGAGTCCAACGCAGAAGGTTTTGGTTGAAATCGGGCCGTTGGTTTTGGAGAAAATGACCAAAAACCAAACAGGCGATTTTAAAAAGACGACAGGTACGCGCCTGTCGTCTTTTTTTGACCAAATTTTTTTTTTTTTTGACCAAAAATTAAAATTTCTCCAAACTCGGATATATCATCTGGGGGTCCGAGGGGAGTCCAACGCAGAAGGTTTGGTTGAAATCGGGCCGGTGGTTTTGGGAGAAAATGACCAAAAACAAAACAGGCGATTTAAAAAGACGACAGGTACGCGCCTGTCGTCTTTTTTTGACCAATTTTTTTTTTTTTTTTTTGACCAAAATTTAAATTTCTCCAAACTCGGATATATCATCTGGGGGTCCGAGGGGAGTCCAACGCAGAAGGTTTGGTTGAAATCGGGCCGGTGGTTTTGGAGAAAATGACCAAAAACCAAACAGGCGATTTTAAAAAGACGACAGGTACGCGCCTGTCGTCTTTTTTTGACCAAATTTTTTTTTTTTTTTTACCAAAAATTAAAATTTCTCCAAACTCGGATATATCATCTGGGGGTCCGAGGGGAGTCCAACGCAGAAGGTTTGGTTGAAATCGGGCCGGTGGTTTTGGAGAAAATGACCAAAAAACCAAACAGGCGATTTTAAAAGACGACAGGTACGCGCCTGTCGTTTTTTTTGACCAATTTTTTTTTTTTTTTGACCAAAAATTAAAATTTCTTCAAATTCTCCAAGCTCGGATATATCATCTGGGGGTCCGAGGGGAGTCCAACGCAGAAGGTTTGGTTGAAATCGGGCCGGTGGTTTTGGAGAAAATGACCAAAAACCAAACAGGACGATTTTAAAAAGACGACAGGTACGCGCCTGTCGTCTTTTTTGACCAAATTTTTTTTTTTTTTTATACCAAAAATTAAAATTTCTCCAAACTCGGATATATCATCTGGGGGTCCGAGGGGGAGTCCAACGCAGAAGGTTTGGTTGAAATCGGGCCGGTGGTTTTGGAGAAAATGACCAAAAACCAAACAGGCGATTTTAAAAAGACGACAGGTACGCGCCTGTCGTCTTTTTTTGACCAAATTTTTTTTTTTTATACCAAAAATTAAAATTTCTCCAAACTCGGATATATCATCTGGGGGTCCGAGGGGAGTCCAACGCAGAAGGTTTGGTTGAAATCGGGCCGGTGGTTTTGGAGAAAATGACCAAAAACCAAACAGGCGATTTTAAAAAGACGACAGGTACGCGCCTGTCGTCTTTTTTTGACCAAATTTTTTTTTTTTTTTGACCAAAAATTTAATTTTCTCCAAACTCGGATATATCATCTGGGGGTCCGAGGGGAGTCCAACGCAGAAGGTTTGGTTGAAATCGGGCCGGTGGTTTTGGAGAAAATGACCAAAAACCAAACAGGCGATTTTAAAAAGACGACAGGTACGCGCCTGTCGTCTTTTTTTGACCAATTTTTTTTTTTTTTTATACCAAAAATTAAAATTTCTCCAAACTCGGATATATCATCTGGGGGTCCGAGGGGAGTCCAACGCAGAAGGTTTGGTTGAAATCGGGCCGGTGGTTTTGGAGAAAATGACCAAAAAACCAAACAGGCGATTTTAAAAAGACGACAGGTACGCGCCTGTCGTCTTTTTTTGACCAAATTTTTTTTTTTTTTATACCAAAAATTAAAATTTCTCCAAACTCGGATATATCATCTGGGGGTCCGAGGGGAGTCCAACGCAGAAGGTTTGGTTGAAATCGGGCCGGTGGTTTTGGAGAAAATGACCAAAAACCAAACAGGCGATTTTAAAAAGACGACAGGTACGCGCCTGTCGTCTTTTTTTGACCAAATTTTTTTTTTTTTTTTACCAAAAATTAAAATTTCTCCAAACTCGGATATATCATCTGGGGGTCCGAGGGGAGTCCAACGCAGAAGGTTTGGTTGAAATCGGGCCGGTGGTTTTGGAGAAAATGACCAAAAACCAAACAGGCGATTTTAAAAAGACGACAGGTACGCGCCTGTCGTCTTTTTTTTGACCAATTTTTTTTTTTTTTTTGACCAAAAATTAAAATTTCTCCAAACTCGGATATATCATCTGGGGGTCCGAGGGGAGTCCAACGCAGAAGGTTTGGTTGAAATCGGGCCGGTGGTTTTGGAGAAAATGACCAAAAACCAAACAGGCGATTTTAAATAGACGACAGGTACGCGCCTGTCGTCTTTTTTTGACCAAATTTTTTTTTTTTTTTGACCAAAAATTTAATTTTTTCCAAACTCTGATATATCATCTGGGGGTCCGAGGGGAGTCCAACGCAGAAGGTTTGGTTGAAATCGGGCCGGTGGTTTTGGAGAAAATGACCAAAAACCAAACAGGCGATTTTAAAAAGACGACAGGTACGCGCCTGTAGTCTTTTTTTGACCAATTTTTTTTTTTTTTATACCAAAAATTAAAATTTCTCCAAACTCGGATATATCATCTGGGGGTCCGAGGGGAGTCCAACGCAGAAGGTTTGGTTGAAATCGGGCCGGTGGTTTTGGAGAAAATGACCAAAAACCAAACAGGCGATTTTAAAAAGACGACAGGTACGTGCCTGTCGTCTTTTTTTGACCAAATTTTTTTTTTTTTTGACCAAAAATTTAAATTTCTCCAAATTTCTCCAAACTCGGATATATCATCTGGGGGTCCGAGGGGAGTCCAACGCAGAAGGTTTGGTTGAAATCGGGCCGGTGGTTTTGGAGAAAATGACCAAAAACCAAACAGGCGATTTTAAAAAGACGACAGGTACGCGCCTGTCGTCTTTTTTTGACCAAATTTTTTTTTTTTATACCAAAAATTAAAATTTCTCCAAACTCGGATATATCATCTGGGGGTCCGAGGGGAGTCCAACGCAGAAGGTTTGGTTGAAATCGGGCCGGTGGTTTTAGAGAAAATGACCAAAAACCAAACAGGCGATTTTAAAAAGACGACAGGTACGCGCCTGTCGTCTTTTTTTGACCAAATTTTTTTTTTTTTTTTGACCAAAAATTTAATTTTTTCCAAACTCGGATATATCATCTGGGGGTCCGAGGGGAGTCCAACGCAGAAGGTTTGGTTGAAATCGGGCCGGTGGTTTTGGAGAAAATGACCAAAAACCAAACAGGCGATTTTAAAAAGACGACAGGTACGCGCCTGTCTTTTTTTGACCAATTTTTTTTTTTTTTTTGACCAAAAATTAAAATTTCTCCAAACTCGGATATATCATCTGGGGGTCCGAGGGGAGTCCAACGCAGAAGGTTTGGTTGAAATCGGGCCGGTGGTTTTGGAGAAAATGACCAAAAACCAAACAGGCGATTTTAAAAAGACGACAGGTACGCGCCTGTCGTCTTTTTTTGACCAATTTTTTTTTTTTTTTATACCAAAAATTAAAATTTCTCCAAACTCGGATATATCATCTGGGGGTCCGAGGGGAGTCCAACGCAGAAGGTTTGGGTGAAATCGGGCCGGTGGTTTTGGAGAAAATGACCAAAAACCAAACAGGCGATTTTAAAAAGACGACAGGTACGCGCCTGTCGTCTTTTTTTGACCAAATTTTTTTTTTTTTTATACCAAAAATTAAAATTTCTCCAAACTCGGATATATCATCTGGGGGTCCGAGGGGAGTCCAACGCAGAAGGTTTGGTTGAAATCGGGCCGGTGGTTTTGGAGAAAATGACCAAAAACCAAACAGGCGATTTTAAAAAGACGACAGGTACGCGCCTGTCGTCTTTTTATGACCAATTTTTTTTTTTTTTTTGACCAAAAATTAAAATTTCTCCAAATTTCTCCAAACTCGGATATATCATCTGGGGGTCCGAGGGGAGTCCAACGCAGAAGGTTTGGTTGAAATCGGGCCGGTGGTTTTGGAGAAAATGACCAAAAACCAAACAGGCGATTTTAAATAGACGACAGGTACGCGCCTGTCGTCTTTTTTTGACCAAATTTTTTTTTTTTTTTTTGACCAAAAATTTAATTTTTTCCAAACTCTGATATATCATCTGGGGGTCCGAGGGGAGTCCAACGCAGAAGGTTTGGTTGAAATCGGGCCGGTGGTTTTGGAGAAAATGACCAAAAACCAAACAGGCGATTTTAAAAAGACGACAGGTACGCGCCTGTAGTCTTTTTTTGACCAATTTTTTTTTTTTTTTATACCAAAAATTAAAATTTCTCCAAACTCGGATATATCATCTGGGGGTCCGAGGGGAGTCCAACGCAGAAGGTTTGGTTGAAATCGGGCCGGTGGTTTTGGAGAAAATGACCAAAAACCAAACAGGCGATTTTAAAAAGACGACAGGTACGTACCTGTCGTCTTTTTTTGACCAAATTTTTTTTTTTTTTGACCAAAAATTTAAATTTCTCCAAATTTCTCCAAACTCGGATATATCATCTGGGGGTCCGAGGGGAGTCCAACGCAGAAGGTTTGGTTGAAATCGGGCCGGTGGTTTTGGAGAAAATGACCAAAAACCAAACAGGCGATTTTAAAAAGACGACAGGTACGCGCCTGTCGTCTTTTTTTGACCAAATTTTTTTTTTTTATACCAAAAATTAAAATTTCTCCAAACTCGGATATATCATCTGGGGGTCCGAGGGGAGTCCAACGCAGAAGGTTTGGTTGAAATCGGGCCGGTGGTTTTAGAGAAAATGACCAAAAACCAAACAGGCGATTTTAAAAAGACGACAGGTACGCGCCTGTCGTCTTTTTTTGACCAATTTTTTTTTTTTTTTTGACCAAAAATTAAATTTTTTCCAAACTCGGATATATCATCTGGGGGTCCGAGGGGAGTCCAACGCAGAAGGTTTGGTTGAAATCGGGCCGGTGGTTTTGGAGAAAATGACCAAAAACCAAACAGGCGATTTTAAAAAGACGACAGGTACGCGCCTGTCGTCTTTTTTTGACCAATTTTTTTTTTTTTTTATACCAAAAATTAAAATTTCTCCAAACTCGGATATATCATCTGGGGGTCCGAGGGGAGTCCAACGCAGAAGGTTTGGTTGAAATCGGGCCGGTGGTTTTGGAGAAAATGACCAAAAACCAAACAGGCGATTTTAAAAAGACGACAGGTACGCGCCTGTCGTCTTTTTTTGACCAAATTTTTTTTTTTTTTATACCAAAAATTAAAATTTCTCCAAACTCGGATATATCATCTGGGGGTCCGAGGGGAGTCCAACGCAGAAGGTTTGGTTGAAATCGGGCCGGTGGTTTTGGAGAAAATGACCAAAAACCAAACAGGCGATTTTAAAAAGACGACAGGTACGCGCCTGTCGTCTTTTTTTGACCAAATTTTTTTTTTTTTTATACCAAAAATTAAAATTTCTCCAAACTCGGATATATCATCTGGGGGTCCGAGGGGAGTCCAACGCAGAAGGTTTGGTTGAAATCGGGCCGGTGGTTTTGGAGAAAATGACCAAAAACCAAACAGGCGATTTTAAAAAGACGACAGGTACGCGCCTGTCGTCTTTTTTTGACCAAATTTTTTTTTTTTTTATACCAAAAATTAAAATTTCTCCAAACTCGGATATATCATCTGGGGGTCCGAGGGGAGTCCAACGCAGAAGGTTTGGTTGAAATCGGGCCGGTGGTTTTGGAGAAAATGACCAAAAACCAAACAGGCGATTTTAAAAAGACAGGTACGCGCCTGTCGTCTTTTTTTGACCAAATTTTTTTTTTTTTTATACCAAAAATTAAAATTTCTCCAAACTCGGATATATCATCTGGGGGTCCGAGGGGAGTCCAACGCAGAAGGTTTGGTTGAAATCGGGCCGGTGGTTTTGGAGAAAATGACCAAAAACCAAACAGGCGATTTTAAAAAGACGACAGGTACGCGCCTGTCGTCTTTTTTTGACCAATTTTTTTTTTTTTTTTGACCAAAAATTAAAATTTCTCCAAACTCGGATATATCATCTGGGGGTCCGAGGGGAGTCCAACGCAGAAGGTTTGGTTGAAATCGGGCCGGTGGTTTTGGAGAAAATGACCAAAAACCAAACAGGCGATTTTAAAAAGACGACAGGTACGCGCCTGTCGTCTTTTTTTGACCAAATTTTTTTTTTTTTTATACCAAAAATTAAAATTTCTCCAAACTCGGATATATCATCTGGGGGTCCGAGGGGAGTCCAACGCAGAAGGTTTGGTTGAAATCGGGCCGGTGGTTTTGGAGAAAATGACCAAAAACCAAACAGGCGATTTTAAAAAGACGACAGGTACGCGCCTGTCGTCTTTTTTTGACCAATTTTTTTTTTTTTTTTGACCAAAAATTAAAATTTCTCCAAATTTCTCCAAACTCGGATATATCATCTGGGGGTCCGAGGGGAGTCCAACGCAGAAGGTTTGGTTGAAATCGGGCCGGTGGTTTTGGAGAAAATGACCAAAAACCAAACAGGCGATTTTAAATAGACGACAGGTACGCGCCTGTCGTCTTTTTTTGACCAAATTTTTTTTTTTTTTTTTGACCAAAAATTTAATTTTTTCCAAACTCTGATATATCATCTGGGGGTCCGAGGGGAGTCCAACGCAGAAGGTTTGGTTGAAATCGGGCCGGTGGTTTTGGAGAAAATGACCAAAAACCAAACAGGCGATTTTAAAAAGACGACAGGTACGCGCCTGTAGTCTTTTTTTGACCCATTTTTTTTTTTTTTTATACCAAAAATTAAAATTTCTCCAAACTCGGATATATCATCTGGGGGTCCGAGGGGAGTCCAACGCAGAAGGTTTGGTTGAAATCGGGCCGGTGGTTTTGGAGAAAATGACCAAAAACCAAACAGGCGATTTTAAAAAGACGACAGGTACGGGCCTGTCGTCTTTTTTTGACCAAATTTTTTTTTTTTTTGACCAAAAATTAAAATTTCTCCAAATTTCTCCAAACTCGGATATATCATCTGGGGGTCCGAGGGGAGTCCAACGCAGAAGGTTTGGTTGAAATCGGGCCGGTGGTTTTGGAGAAAATGACCAAAAACCAAACAGGCGATTTTAAAAAGACGACAGGTACGCGCCTGTCGTCTTTTTTTGACCAAATTTTTTTTTTTTATACCAAAAATTAAAATTTCTCCAAACTCGGATATATCATCTGGGGGTCCGAGGGGAGTCCAACGCAGAAGGTTTGGTTGAAATCGGGCCGGTGGTTTTAGAGAAAATGACCAAAAACCAAACAGGCGATTTTAAAAAGACGACAGGTACGCGCCTGTCGTCTTTTTTTGACCAAATTTTTTTTTTTTTTTGACCAAAAATTTAATTTTTTCCAAACTCGGATATATCATCTGGGGGTCCGAGGGGAGTCCAACGCAGAAGGTTTGGTTGAAATCGGGCCGGTGGTTTTGGAGAAAATGACCAAAAACCAAACAGGCGATTTTAAAAAGACGACAGGTACGCGCCTGTCGTCTTTTTTTGACCAAATTTTTTTTTTTTTTATACCAAAAATTAAAATTTCTCCAAACTCGGATATATCATCTGGGGGTCCGAGGGGAGTCCAACGCAGAAGGTTTGGTTGAAATCGGGCCGGTGGTTTTGGAGAAAATGACCAAAAACCAAACAGGCGATTTTAAAAAGACGACAGGTACGCGCCTGTCGTCTTTTTTTGACCAATTTTTTTTTTTTTTTTGACCAAAAATTAAAATTTCTCCAAATTTCTCCAAACTCGGATATATCATCTGGGGGTCCGAGGGGAGTCCAACGCAGAAGGTTTGGTTGAAATCGGGCCGGTGGTTTTGGAGAAAATGACCAAAAACCAAACAGGCGATTTTAAAAAGACGACAGGTACGCGCCTGTCGTCTTTTTTTGACCAAATTTTTTTTTTTTTTTTTGACCAAAAATTTAATTTTTTCCAAACTCTGATATATCATCTGGGGGTCCGAGGGGAGTCCAACGCAGAAGGTTTGGTTGAAATCGGGCCGGTGGTTTTGGAGAAAATGACCAAAAACCAAACAGGCGATTTTAAAAAGACGACAGGTACGCGCCTGTAGTCTTTTTTTGACCAATTTTTTTTTTTTTTTATACCAAAAATTAAAATTTCTCCAAACTCGGATATATCATCTGGGGGTCCGAGGGGAGTCCAACGCAGAAGGTTTGGTTGAAATCGGGCCGGTGGTTTTGGAGAAAATGACCAAAAACCAAACAGGCGATTTTAAAAAGACGACAGGTACGTGCCTGTCGTCTTTTTTTGACCAAATTTTTTTTTTTTTTGACCAAAAATTTAAATTTCTCCAAATTTCTCCAAACTCGGATATATCATCTGGGGGTCCGAGGGGAGTCCAACGCAGAAGGTTTGGTTGAAATCGGGCCGGTGGTTTTGGAGAAAATGACCAAAAACCAAACAGGCGATTTTAAAAAGACGACAGGTACGCGCCTGTCGTCTTTTTTTGACCAAATTTTTTTTTTTTTTTGACCAAAAATTTAATTTTTTCCAAACTCGGATATATCATCTGGGGGTCCGAGGGGAGTCCAACGCAGAAGGTTTGGTTGAAATCGGGCCGGTGGTTTTGGAGAAAATGACCAAAAACCAAACAGGCGATTTTAAAAAGACGACAGGTACGCGCCTGTCTTTTTTTGACCAATTTTTTTTTTTTTTTTGACCAAAAATTAAAATTTCTCCAAATTTCTCCAAACTCGGATATATCATCTGGGGGTCCGAGGGGAGTCCAACGCAGAAGGTTTGGTTGAAATCGGGCCGGTGGTTTTGGAGAAAATGACCAAAAACCAAACAGGCGATTTTAAAAAGACGACAGGTACGCGCCTGTCGTCTTTTTTTGACCAAATTTTTTTTTTTTTTTTTGACCAAAAATTTAATTTTTTCCAAACTCTGATATATCATCTGGGGGTCCGAGGGGAGTCCAACGCAGAAGGTTTGGTTGAAATCGGGCCGGTGGTTTTGGAGAAAATGACCAAAAACCAAACAGGCGATTTTAAAAAGACGACAGGTACGCGCCTGTAGTCTTTTTTTGACCAATTTTTTTTTTTTTTTTTACCAAAAATTAAAATTTCTCCAAACTCGGATATATCATCTGGGGGTCCGAGGGGAGTCCAACGCAGAAGGTTTGGTTGAAATCGGGCCGGTGGTTTTGGAGAAAATGACCAAAAACCAAACAGGCGATTTTAAAAAGACGACAGGTACGTGCCTGTCGTCTTTTTTTGACCAAATTTTTTTTTTTTTTGACCAAAAATTTAAATTTCTCCAAATTTCTCCAAACTCGGATATATCATCTGGGGGTCCGAGGGGAGTCCAACGCAGAAGGTTTGGTTGAAATCGGGCCGGTGGTTTTGGAGAAAATGACCAAAAACCAAACAGGCGATTTTAAAAAGACGACAGGTACGCGCCTGTCTTTTTTTGACCAAATTTTTTTTTTTTTTTGACCAAAAATTAAAATTTCTCCAAACTCGGATATATCATCTGGGGGTCCGAGGGGAGTCCAACGCAGAAGGTTTGGTTGAAATCGGGCCGGTGGTTTTGGAGAAAATGACCAAAAACCAAACAGGCGATTTTAAAAAGACGACAGGTACGCGCCTGTCGTCTTTTTTTGACCAAATTTTTTTTTTTTTTATACCAAAAATTAAAATTTCTCCAAACTCGGATATATCATCTGGGGGTCCGAGGGGAGTCCAACGCAGAAGGTTTGGTTGAAATCGGGCCGGTGGTTTTGGAGAAAATGACCAAAAACCAAACAGGCGATTTTAAAAAGACGACAGGTACGCGCCTGTCGTCTTTTTTTGACCAAGGTTGTGTCCGAAATCACTCACTCATTCACTACTCCCTACTCACTATATAGTGAATTCAATATAGTGGACTATATAGTGGACTCAACGGCGGAACGTCTCGGACACGCTCGGACACTACTCCGCTCGTTGCTCGGCGCCGTTAATTACGTCACAGCTGTCGCACAAATAAAACGTGATGTAAACACAACATCAAGTGGAGGAGTTATGTTGTCTGTCCCTTTTAACTAATAAATCTGCCTTAACTAATAAATCTGCCTTGTATTTGATATGTGTTGTCACCAAAAGCTTACATCTTTACATTACGAGCACCTTGATCTGTCTTGTTGATGTATCCTATGTAAATAAACGGGTCTCCGCCATGGTCTCTGCATTGTATTGTTTTTATTAATAACTTTTTCCCGCCGCAACTCACGAATTCGTCTCGCGCACACAAAGGAAAACAAACTGCCGTTCATCTCAAACAGAAAAAAATGCCAGCCACCGTGAATTTCGCGTTGTTCATCATAACAATTATTCAACTACTGTTGATAAGGAGGAGCAACAGACTTGCCAGGCGGCAGAGAAGACTGAGGCGTTTCGCTCTTGCTCGGCTCAGAAGACGTCGTCTAATTGTACGTACCGGTATGCCAGATGACCTGCCAATTCTAGATACAGATCTGTACAACTACACCCTCTCCTGGAGAAACTTAAACATTACATAATTTTGTTTTCACATCACATAGGCCGGTGCATATTCTCATTTGTCCAGGTCATAGTATTTAAAAGGAGGTTAAATCGAAAGCAACCTGACTTAGTTATTTGTCTAGGAAGGAATTTCCTAGACAAATAACTAAGTCCAGTTGCTTTCGATTTAACCTCCTTTGAAACACATCACATAGCT
The DNA here is from genome assembly GCF_905171665.1 of Trachurus trachurus. Taxonomy (NCBI): domain Eukaryota; kingdom Metazoa; phylum Chordata; class Actinopteri; order Carangiformes; family Carangidae; genus Trachurus; species Trachurus trachurus. Next base: position 23,785 of record NW_028155152.1, on the reverse strand, counting down.
TTCCTCCATGGCTGTCACACTACCAGTCACACATTTCATTACACTGTTATCATTTTTGTTATTACTATTTATTATTAACACATACAGTACATCTACATTTATTTATCTATTATATACATACACCTAAATTTATTTATTTACATACATTTACATGTATTATATACATACATTTACATTTATTATTTACATACATCTACATTTATTATCTACATTGTTCTCATCTTTATTTACAGCATGGTCAAAGATCACAATACTGTGTATTGAACCGCCATGTTCCAGTGCTGACCCTCTACTTTGACGGCCAAAGTGAGCTGCGGCCAGACTTTCGCCTCTCAAGACCCACACTTACCAACCTGATCAACATCCTCCGCTCCCCCATCGACCACGGCTGGGGTCATGACCTTGAGGTTCTGGTGTTTGTTTTCTGGTTGGCAAGTGCAACCTCTTACCGCGTCGTTTCCAGGGCATTCGACATACCACGCTCCACAGTTTATGACATTATCCACCGAGTAACTGATAAAGTTATCAGGCTCAAAAACAAAATCATCTCCTTTCCTCCCCACGATGAGCTTCGCAACATCGGTGCCGGCTTTGAGCGTCTGGCAGGATCTGCTGCATTAGCCAAGGTGGTAGGCAGCATTGACGGCTGCCACATTCGAATTAAGCCCAAAAGTGCAGACGCCCAATGCTACTTTAACAGGAAGCTTTTTTACTCTATTCAACTCCAGGCAGTGTGTGACCACCAGTGTCAATTTTTGGACATTTTTGTGGGTTACCCTGGTTCGGTCCACGATTCTCGCGTTCTAAAAAATAGCCCCCTCTTTGTAAACAGCCTGTACCCACCTGAAGGCTACTGCATTCTGGGGGATGGGGGATACCCCTGCTTGTCACAGCCCATCACACTCATCACACCCTACAGGGAGCCTGTGAGGAATGCAGTAGAGGCCAGATTCAACCGACACCATGCCAAGGCCCGTTCAGTCATTGAACGAGCCTTCGGCATCATGAAGACCAGGTGGCGATCTATTTTTTTTAAGGCCCTGGAAGTGCACCCAGCTTTTGCCGTCAAGGTCATCGCCTGCTGTGCAATCTTGCACAACCTGTGCCTCAGGGATGGTGACATTGTTGAGCCAGTGGAGGAACAACCTGAGCCAGATGCTGGAGGTGCTGAGCTTCACCCAGAGCTGCAGTGTGGGGAGCGACTCCGCAGTCGCATGGCTGCTGCAGTTTCTGCGCCGAATATCAATCCTCCAGCTCTGCAGGATCATGATTATTGAAGAGACAAAAATCAAATCAAAAATGTTAATAATTTAATCTTAGATCATTTATTCTCTCTCTCTCTCTCACAAATTTAATTCTCTTCTCTTCACCTGTCCTCTTATCTTCTCAAGTTGCAATTAATGTAAATAGTTTCAGTAGCTCATAGTTATAGATAGTATAGTAGATAGTGATAGAACGTAGCCTTTAATGTGTTTTATATGCTCACTGTTTAAACGAGTATAATGAAATGTTCATAGTAGTAGTAGTAGTATAGTATTTCTTGTCGGTGTTCACCTGTGTGTGATAAAGACCTGTATTTCAATTGATAACAAAGTGGGGCATACTTTTTTGTTATTTATTACGTTCACATTTTCTCTACAATTCTTTCGAGGAGGCTCAAAAGTCTCTCCTCCCTGGCCTCCTCCCTTTTCTCCCTTTCCTCTGCCCTCTTCTCCTGCCTCTCCATCAGCTCTACCACCGGGTCCTCCCGCCGCTGACGCTTTGGAGGAGCTGGCTCAGACTCTGGCTCAGACTCCTGGTCCACACCCTGACTTTCCTGCTCTGGTGGCACTGAATCAGGGGAGGCTGATGCCGGGACTAGAGGGTTCTCCCCCCAGGCTGAGGCAATGAGGCAAGGAGGCTGAATAGAAGGCCTCCCGCCTATTGCCTCATCCATCAGGGAGAACCACTTCCAGTTCCCGGCAGTGGCCTCCCCTGATTCAGTGCCACTCCCTGTTGGTGGCTTCCTCAGCTCCTGCACACATTGCAATATACACACATTTGATGTATGCAATTAATGTAGTGTTCGTTTATAATGCTAAACACAGCAAAGAAAATATACAAAAGTAAAAGTCACTGTACTTTCATCTATGTCGGGCATGTCCAATCTATTCCACAGAGGACCGAGTGGCTGCAGATTTTCTTTCCAACCAAGCAGCAGCGCACCAGACCTGATTCATTTAATCAGCTGATCTCAGTCTTCAGACAGCTGATCAGTAAAAGTGTGTGCTCTTGGGTGGTTGGAACAAAAACCTGCAGCCACTTGGCCCTTTGTGGAATAGTTTGGACATGCCTGGTCTATGCTTTCACAAAATAGAGCTGTAGTTAATTATGATGCATCCTAACCTTGTAGGTCTTTTTAAGGTTTTCCCACTTCTTGGCTGCCCGGGCAGGAGTCACCACCCCAGTCAGCCCCATTTCTTTCAGAACAGCTCTACAAAATGCAATAACAAGTACAGGATGAAAAACAACAACAATTAACCTATCATTAATGCTGTCAGTGTCAAATGCTGATAAGTAATTTAACCATGAGTAATTTAAACAGTAATTTCGTCAAAAGTCTGTGTCATTTTACAGTTGTGTTCAGTTTTCATCTTAATAAGATAACGTTACAACTTAACAAGAATATGACACAATGATGACTCATGATGATTTCGGACGAAGCCGTTACGTTTACTCACTCCCAACCGGCTGCGGAGGCGAAGCGTTTCCCCGAGAACAGCCGGTCGTTCGCTTTCCTCAGCCGGATGAGGGCTGCCACATCGTCGTCGGTCCCTGGGAGATTAAAACAAATTAACGATCTTCTCCCGTGCTTATCTGACACTTGTGTAATTTCGCTAACGTTACTTATTAATTAAAATAGGCTGTAGTCCATTTTTACGCTAGCTTAACCTGGAAAAATAGCATTACCTGTAGTACTGAGCTCGGTCCTACTCATGATTGATGCCGTAATGGCTTAATGCGTAACCCCGTCATGCCCCCCAGTAACTTTTTAAATAGTATTGCATATTAACAAACTATTTTCAACTTCGGAATCAAACGTTAAACGGAAAAATTACTTACACTTGTAACAGAGATGTTCCTCACGCCCGTCCGCCATTCTCTCTTGAATGCGTCTTCTTCTTCTTCTTCTTCTTCTTCTTCTTTTCGTTTCTTGAATGCGTCTAGCAATGCATGATGGGATATCTTGCTCCGGTTAGTGACCATCGGATGCTCACTACATTCCGCGGTGGATTGTGGGATAGATTCAGTGCACTATATAGTGAATATTAATAATCACTAAACATTCGGACACCACTACAAAATGGCGTGGTCACTATATAGTGCACTATATAGTGGTTAGGGGGTGATTTCGGACACAGCCCAATTTTTTTTTTTTTTTTTTGACCAAAAATTTATTTTTTTCCAAACTCGGATATATCATCTGGGGGTCCGAGGGGAGTCCAACGCAGAAGGTTTGGTTGAAATCGGGCCGGTGGTTTTGGAGAAAATGACCAAAAACCAAACAGGCGATTTTAAAAAGACGACAGGTACGTGCCTGTCGTCTTTTTTTGACCAAATTTTTTTTTTTTTTTTGACCAAAAATTTAATTTTTTCCAAACTCTGATATATCATCTGGGGGTCCGAGGGGAGTCCAACGCAGAAGGTTTGGTTGAAATCGGGCCGGTGGTTTTGGAGAAAATGACCAAAAACCAAACAGGCGATTTTAAAAAGACAACAGGTACGCGCCTGTAGTCTTTTTTTGACCAATTTTTTTTTTTTTTTATACCAAAAATTAAAATTTCTCCAAACTCGGATATATCATCTGGGGGTCCGAGGGGAGTCCAACGCAGAAGGTTTGGTTGAAATCGGGCCGGTGGTTTTGGAGAAAATGACCAAAAACCAAACAGGCGATTTTAAAAAGACGACAGGTACGCGCCTGTCGTCTTTTTTTGACCAAATTTTTTTTTTTTTTTGACCAAAAATTAAAATTTCTCCAAATTTCTCCAAACTCGGATATATCATCTGGGGGTCCGAGGGGAGTCCAACGCAGAAGGTTTGGTTGAAATCGGGCCGGTGGTTTTGGAGAAAATGACCAAAAACCAAACAGGCGATTTTAAAAAGACGACAGGTACGCGCCTGTCGTCTTTTTTTGACCAAATTTCTTTTTTTTTTTTTTGACCAAAAATTTAATTTTTTCCAAACTCGGATATATCATCTGGGGGTCCGAGGGGAGTCCAACGCAGAAGGTTTGGTTGAAATCGGGCCGGTGGTTTTGGAGAAAATGACCAAAAACCAAACAGGCGATTTTAAAAAGACGACAGGTACGCGCCTGTCGTCTTTTTTTGACCAAATTTTTTTTTTTTTATACCAAAAATTAAAATTTCTCCAAACTCGGATATATCATCTGGGGGTCCGAGGGGAGTCCAACGCAGAAGGTTTGGTTGAAATCGGGCCGGTGGTTTTGGAGAAAATGACCAAAAACCAAAAAGGCGATTTTAAAAAGACGACAGGTACGGGCCTGTCGTCTTTTTTTGACCAAATTTTTTTTTTTTTTTGACCAAAAATTAAAATTTCTCCAAATTTCTCCAAACTCGGATATATCATCTGGGGGTCCGAGGGGAGTCCAACGCAGAAGGTTTGGTTGAAATCGGGCCGGTGGTTTTGGAGAAAATGACCAAAAACCAAACAGGCGATTTTAAAAAGACGACAGGTACGCGCCTGTCGTCTTTTTTTGACCAAATTTTTTTTTTTTTTTGACCAAAAATTAAAATTTCTCCAAATTTCTCCAAACTCGGATATATCATCTGGGGGTCCGAGGGGAGTCCAACGCAGAAGGTTTGGTTGAAATCGGGCCGGTGGTTTTGGAGAAAATGACCAAAAACCAAACAGGCGATTTTAAAAAGACGACAGGTACGCGCCTGTCGTTTTTTTTTGACCAATTTTTTTTTTTTTTTTTTTGACCAAAAATTTAAATTTCTTCAAATTTCTCCAAACGCGGATATATCATCTGGGGGTCCGAGGGGAGTCCAACGCAGAAGGTTTGGTTGAAATCGGGCCGGTGGTTTTGGAGAAAATGACCAAAAACCAAACAGGCGATTTTAAAAAGACGACAGGTACGCGCCTGTCTTTTTTTGACCAATTTTTTTTTTTTTTTTGACCAAAAATTAAAATTTCTCCAAACTCGGATATATCATCTGGGGGTCCGAGGGGAGTCCAACGCAGAAGGTTTGGTTGAAATCGGGCCGGTGGTTCAGGAGAAAATGACCAAAAACCAAACAGGCGATTTTAAAAAGACGACAGGTACGCGCCTGTCGTCTTTTTTTGACCAATTTTTTTTTTTTTTTTGACCAAAAATTAAAATTTCTTCAAATTTCTCCAAACTCGGATATATCATCTGGGGGTCCGAGGGGAGTCCAACGCAGAAGGTTTGGTTGAAATCGGGCCGGTGGTTTTGGAGAAAATGACCAAAAACCAAACAGGCGATTTTAAAAAGACGACAGGTACGCGCCTGTCGTCTTTTTTTGACCAAATTTTTTTTTTTTTTTGACCAAAAATTAAAATTTCTCCAAATTTCTCCAAACTCGGATATATCATCTGGGGGTCCGAGGGGAGTCCAACGCAGAAGGTTTGGTTGAAATCGGGCCGGTGGTTTTGGAGAAAATGACCAAAAACCAAACAGGCGATTTTAAAAAGACGACAGGTACGCGCCTGTCGTTTTTTTTTGACCAATTTTTTTTTTTTTTTTTTTGACCAAAAATTTAAATTTTTTAAAATTTCTCCAAACGCGGATATATCATCTGGGGGTCCGAGGGGAGTCCAACGCAGAAGGTTTGGTTGAAATCGGGCCGGTGGTTTTGGAGAAAATGACCAAAAACCAAACAGGCGATTTTAAAAAGACGACAGGTACGCGCCTGTCGTCTTTTTTTGACCAATTTTTTTTTTTTTTATACCAAAAATTAAAATTTCTCCAAACTCGGATATATCATCTGGGGGTCCGAGGGGAGTCCAACGCAGAAGGTTTGGTTGAAATCGGGCCGGTGGTTTTGGAGAAAATGACCAAAAACCAAACAGGCGATTTTAAAAAGACGACAGGTACGCGCCTGTCGTCTTTTTTGACCAAAATTTTTTTTTTTTGACCAAAAATTAAAATTTCTCCAAACTCGGATATATCATCTGGGGGTCCGAGGGGAGTCCAACGCAGAAGGTTTGGTTGAAATCGGGCCGGTGGTTTTGGAGAAAATGACCAAAAACCAAACAGGCGATTTTAAAAAGACGACAGGTACGCGCCTGTCGTCTTTTTTTGACCAAATTTTTTTTTTTTTTTGACCAAAAATTAAAATTTCTCCAAATTTCTCCAAACTCGGATATATCATCTGGGGGTCCGAGGGGAGTCCAACGCAGAAGGTTTGGTTGAAATCGGGCCGGTGGTTTTGGAGAAAATGACCAAAAACCAAACAGGCGATTTTAAAAAGACGACAGGTACGCGCCTGTCGTTTTTTTTTGACCAATTTTTTTTTTTTTTTTTTTTACCAAAAATTTAAATTTCTTCAAATTTCTCCAAACTCGGATATATCATCTGGGGGTCCGAGGGGAGTCCAACGCAGAAGGTTTGGTTGAAATCGGGCCGGTGGTTTTGGAGAAAATGACCAAAAACCAAACAGGCGATTTTAAAAAGACGACAGGTACGCGCCTGTCTTTTTTTGACCAATTTTTTTTTTTTTTTTTGACCAAAAATTAAAATTTCTCCAAACTCGGATATATCATCTGGGGGTCCGAGGGGAGTCCAACGCAGAAGGTTTGGTTGAAATCGGGCCGGTGGTTTTGGAGAAAATGACCAAAAACCAAACAGGCGATTTTAAAAAGACGACAGGTACGCGCCTGTCGTCTTTTTTTGACCAAATTTTTTTTTTTTTTATACCAAAAATTAAAATTTCTCCAAACTCGGATATATCATCTGGGGGTCCGAGGGAAGTCCAACGCAGAAGGTTTGGTTGAAATCGGGCCGGTGGTTTTGGAGAAAATGACCAAAAACCAAACAGGCGATTTTAAAAAGACGACAGGTACGCGCCTGTCGTCTTTTTTTGACCAATTTTTTTTTTTTTTTATACCAAAAATTAAAATTTCTCCAAACTCGGATATATCATCTGGGGGTCCGAGGGGAGTCCAACGCAGAAGGTTTGGTTGAAATCGGGCCGGTGGTTTTGGAGAAAATGACCAAAAACCAAACAGGCGATTTTAAAAAGACGACAGGTACGCGCCTGTCGTCTTTTTTTGACCAAATTTTTTTTTTTTTTTTTGACCAAAAATTTAATTTTTTCCAAACTCGGATATATCATCTGGGGGTCCGAGGGGAGTCCAACGCAGAAGGTTTGGTTGAAATCGGGCCGGTGGTTTTGGAGAAAATGACCAAAAACCAAACAGGCGATTTTAAAAAGACGACAGGTAAGCGCCTGTCGTCTTTTTTTGACCAAATTTTTTTTTTTTTTTTGACCAAAAATTAATTTTTTCCAAACTCGGACATATATTCTGGGGGTCCGAGGGGAGTCCAACGCAGAAGGTTTGGTTGAAATCGGGCCGGTGGTTTTGGAGAAAATGACCAAAAACCAAACAGGCGATTTTAAAAAGACGACAGGTACGCGCCTGTCGTCTTTTTTTGACCAAATTTTTTTTTTTTTTTTTGACCAAAAATTTAATTTTTTCCAAACTCGGATATATCATCTGGGGGTCCGAGGGGAGTCCAACGCAGAAGGTTTGGTTGAAATCGGGCCGGTGGTTTTGGAGAAAATGACCAAAAACCAAACAGGCGATTTTAAAAAGACGACAGGTACGCGCCTGTCGTCTTTTTTTGACCAAATTTTTTTTTTTTTTATACCAAAAATTTAATTTTTTCCAAACTCTGATATATCATCTGGGGGTCCGAGGGGAGTCCAACGCAGAAGGTTTGGTTGAAATCGGGCCGGTGGTTTTGGAGAAAATGACCAAAAACCAAACAGGCGATTTTAAAAAGACGACAGGTACGCGCCTGTAGTCTTTTTTTGACCAATTTTTTTTTTTTTTTATACCAAAAATTAAAATTTCTCCAAACTCGGATATATCATCTGGGGGTCCGAGGGGAGTCCAACGCAGAAGGTTTGGTTGAAATCGGGCCGGTGGTTTTGGAGAAAATGACCAAAAACCAAACAGGCGATTTTAAAAAGACGACAGGTACGTGCCTGTCGTCTTTTTTTGACCAAATTTTTTTTTTTTTTGACCAAAAATTAAAATTTCTCCAAATTTCTCCAAACTCGGATATATCATCTGGGGGTCCGAGGGGAGTCCAACGCAGAAGGTTTGGTTGAAATCGGGCCGGTGGTTTTGGAGAAAATGACCAAAAACCAAACAGGCGATTTTAAAAAGACGACAGGTACGCGCCTGTCTTTTTTTGACCATTTTTTTTTTTTTTTTTGACCAAAAATTAAAATTTCTCCAAACTCGGATATATCATCTGGGGGTCCGAGGGGAGTCCAACGCAGAAGGTTTGGTTGAAATCGGGCCGGTGGTTTTGGAGAAAATGACCAAAAACCAAACAGGCGATTTTAAAAAGACGACAGGTACGCGCCTGTCGTCTTTTTTTGACCAAATTTTTTTTTTTTTTATACCAAAAATTAAAATTTCTCCAAACTCGGATATATCATCTGGGGGTCCGAGGGGAGTCCAACGCAGAAGGTTTGGTTGAAATCGGGCCGGTGGTTTTGGAGAAAATGACCAAAAACCAAACAGGCGATTTTAAAAAGACGACAGGTACGCGCCTGTCGTCTTTTTTTGACCAAATTTTTTTTTTTTTTATACCAAAAATTAAAATTTCTCCAAACTCGGATATATCATCTGGGGGTCCGAGGGAAGTCCAACGCAGAAGGTTTGGTTGAAATCGGGCCGGTGGTTTTGGAGAAAATGACCAAAAACCAAACAGGCGATTTTAAAAAGACGACAGGTACGCGCCTGTCGTCTTTTTTTGACCAATTTTTTTTTTTTTTTATACCAAAAATTAAAATTTCTCCAAACTCGGATATATCATCTGGGGGTCCGAGGGGAGTCCAACGCAGAAGGTTTGGTTGAAATCGGGCCGGTGGTTTTGGAGAAAATGACCAAAAACCAAACAGGCGATTTTAAAAAGACGACAGGTACGCGCCTGTCGTCTTTTTTTGACCAAATTTTTTTTTTTTTTTTTGACCAAAAATTTAATTTTTTCCAAACTCGGATATATCATCTGGGGGTCCGAGGGGAGTCCAACGCAGAAGGTTTGGTTGAAATCGGGCCGGTGGTTTTGGAGAAAATGACCAAAAACCAAACAGGCGATTTTAAAAAGACGACAGGTACGCGCCTGTCGTCTTTTTTTGACCAAATTTTTTTTTTTTTTTTGACCAAAAATTAATTTTTTCCAAACTCGGACATATATTCTGGGGGTCCGAGGGGAGTCCAACGCAGAAGGTTTGGTTGAAATCGGGCCGGTGGTTTTGGAGAAAATGACCAAAAACCAAACAGGCGATTTTAAAAAGACGACAGGTACGCGCCTGTCGTCTTTTTTTGACCAAATTTTTTTTTTTTTTTTTAACCAAAAATTTAATTTTTTCCAAACTCGGATATATCATCTGGGGGTCCGAGGGGAGTCCAACGCAGAAGGTTTGGTTGAAATCGGGCCGGTGGTTTTGGAGAAAATGACCAAAAACCAAACAGGCGATTTTAAAAAGACGACAGGTACGCGCCTGTCGTCTTTTTTTGACCAATTTTTTTTTTTTTTTATACCAAAAATTAAAATTTCTCCAAACTCGGATATATCATCTGGGGGTCCGAGGGGAGTCCAACGCAGAAGGTTTGGTTGAAATCGGGCCGGTGGTTTTGGAGAAAATGACCAAAAACCAAACAGGCGATTTTAAAAAGACGACAGGTACGCGCCTGTCGTCTTTTTTTGACCAAATTTTTTTTTTTTTTTTTGACCAAAAATTTAATTTTTTCCAAACTCGGATATATCATCTGGGGGTCCGAGGGGAGTCCAACGCAGAAGGTTTGGTTGAAATCGGGCCGGTGGTTTTGGAGAAAATGACCAAAAACCAAACAGGCGATTTTAAAAAGACGACAGGTACGCGCCTGTCGTCTTTTTTTGACCAAATTTTTTTTTTTTTTATACCAAAAATTAAAATTTCTCCAAACTCGGATATATCATCTGGGGGTCCGAGGGGAGTCCAACGCAGAAGGTTTGGTTGAAATCGGGCCGGTGGTTTTGGAGAAAATGACCAAAAACCAAACAGGCGATTTTAAAAAGACGACAGGTACGCGCCTGTCATCTTTTTTTGACCAAATTTTTTTTTTTTTTTTTGACCAAAAATTTAATTTTTTCCAAACTCGGATATATCATCTGGGGGTCCGAGGGGAGTCCAACGCAGAAGGTTTGGTTGAAATCGGGCCGGTGGTTTTGGAGAAAATGACCAAAAACCAAACAGGCGATTTTAAAAAGACGACAGGTACGCGCCTGTCTTTTTTTGACCAATTTTTTTTTTTTTTTTGACCAAAAATTAAAATTTCTCCAAACTCGGATATATCATCTGGGGGTCCGAGGGGAGTCCAACGCAGAAGGTTTGGTTGAAATCGGGCCGGTGGTTTTGGAGAAAATGACCAAAAACCAAACAGGCGATTTTAAAAAGACGACAGGTACGGGCCTGTCGTCTTTTTTTGACCAAATTTTTTTTTTTTTTTGACCAAAAATTAAAATTTCTCCAAATTTCTCCAAACTCGGATATATCATCTGGGGGTCCGAGGGGAGTCCAACGCAGAAGGTTTGGTTGAAATCGGGCCGGTGGTTTTGGAGAAAATGACCAAAAACCAAACAGGCGATTTTAAAAAGACGACAGGTACGCGCCTGTCGTCTTTTTTTGACCAATTTTTTTTTTTTTTTATACCAAAAATTAAAATTTCTCCAAACTCGGATATATCATCTGGGGGTCCGAGGGGAGTCCAACGCAGAAGGTTTGGTTGAAATCGGGCCGGTGGTTTTGGAGAAAATGACCAAAAACCAAACAGGCGATTTTAAAAAGACGACAGGTACGCGCCTGTCGTTTTTTTTTGACCAATTTTTTTTTTTTTTTTGACCAAAAATTAAAATTTCTCCAAACTCGGATATATCATCTGGGGGTCCGAGGGGAGTCCAACGCAGAAGGTTTGGTTGAAATCGGGCCGGTGGTTTTGGAGAAAATGACCAAAAACCAAACAGACGATTTTAAAAAGACGACAGGTACGCGCCTGTCGTCTTTTTTTGACCAAATTTTTTTTTTTTTTATACCAAAAATTAAAATTTCTCCAAACTCGGATATATCATCTGGGGGTCCGAGGGGAGTCCAACGCAGAAGGTTTGGTTGAAATCGGGCCGGTGGTTTTGGAGAAAATGACCAAAAACCAAACAGGCGATTTTAAAAAGACGACAGGTACGGGCCTGTCGTCTTTTTTTGACCAAATTTTTTTTTTTTTTTTGACCAAAAATTTAAATTTCTCCAAATTTCTCCAAACTCGGATATATCATCTGGGGGTCCGAGGGGAGTCCAACGCAGAAGGTTTGGTTGAAATCGGGCCGGTGGTTTTGGAGAAAATGACCAAAAACCAAACAGGCGATTTTAAAAAGACGACAGGTACGCGCCTGTCGTTTTTTTTTGACCAATTTTTTTTTTTTTTTTTTGACCAAAAATTTAAATTTCTTCAAATTTCTCCAAACTCGGATATATCATCTGGGGGTCCGAGGGGAGTCCAACGCAGAAGGTTTGGTTGAAATCGGGCCGGTGGTTTTGGAGAAAATGACCAAAAACCAAACAGGCGATTTTAAAAAGACGACAGGTACGCGCCTGTCGTCTTTTTTTGACCAAATTTTTTTTTTTTTATACCAAAAATTAAAATTTCTCCAAACTCGGATATATCATCTGGGGGTCCGAGGGGAGTCCAACGCAGAAGGTTTGGTTGAAATCGGGCCGGTGGTTTTGGAGAAAATGACCAAAAACCAAACAGGCGATTTTAAAAAGACGACAGGTACGCGCCTGTCGTTTTTTTTTGACCAATTTTTTTTTTTTTTTTGACCAAAAATTAAAATTTCTCCAAACTCGGATATATCATCTGGGGGTCCGAGGGGAGTCCAACGCAGAAGGTTTGGTTGAAATCGGGCCGGTGGTTTTGGAGAAAATGACCAAAAACCAAACAGGCGATTTTAAAAAGACGACAGGTACGCGCCTGTCGTCTTTTTTTGACCAAATTTTTTTTTTTTTTTGACCAAAAATTAAAATTTCTCCAAATTTCTCCAAACTCGGATATATCATCTGGGGGTCCGAGGGGAGTCCAACGCAGAAGGTTTGGTTGAAATCGGGCCGGTGGTTTTGGAGAAAATGACCAAAAACCAAACAGGCGATTTTAAAAAGACGACAGGTACGGGCCTGTCGTCTTTTTTTGACCAAATTTTTTTTTTTTTTTGACCAAAAATTTAAATTTCTCCAAATTTCTCCAAACTCGGATATATCATCTGGGGGTCCGAGGGGAGTCCAACGCAGAAGGTTTGGTTGAAATCGGGCCGGTGGTTTTGGAGAAAATGACCAAAAACCAAACAGGCGATTTTAAAAAGACGACAGGTACGCGCCTGTCGTCTTTTTTTGACCAATTTTTTTTTTTTTTTTTTTGACCAAATATTTAATTTTTTCCAAACTCTGATATATCATCTGGGGGTCCGAGGGGAGTCCAACGCAGAAGGTTTGGTTGAAATCGGGCCGGTGGTTTTGGAGAAAATGACCAAAAACCAAACAGGCGATTTTAAAAAGACGACAGGTACGGGCCTGTCGTCTTTTTTTGACCAAATTTTTTTTTTTTTTTGACCAAAAATTTAAATTTCTCCAAATTTCTCCAAACTCGGATATATCATCTGGGGGTCCGAGGGGAGTCCAACGCAGAAGGTTTGGTTGAAATCGGGCCGGTGGTTTTGGAGAAAATGACCAAAAACCAAACAGGCGATTTTAAAAAGACGACAGGTACGCGCCTGTCGTCTTTTTTTGACCAAATTTTTTTTTTTTTTTGACCAAAAATTAAAATTTCTCCAAATTTCTCCAAACTCGGATATATCATCTGGGGGTCCGAGGGGAGTCCAACGCAGAAGGTTTGGTTGAAATCGGGCCGGTGGTTTTGGAGAAAATGACCAAAAACCAAACAGGCGATTTTAAAAAGACGACAGGTACGCGCCTGTCGTCTTTTTTTGACCAATTTTTTTTTTTTTTTATACCAAAAATTAAAATTTCTCCAAACTCGGATATATCATCTGGGGGTCCGAGGGGAGTCCAACGCAGAAGGTTTGGTTGAAATCGGGCCGGTGGTTTTGGAGAAAATGACCAAAAACCAAACAGGCGATTTTAAAAAGACGACAGGTACGCGCCTGTCGTCTTTTTTTGACCAAATTTTTTTTTTTTTTTATACCAAAAATTAAAATTTCTCCAAACTCGGATATATCATCTGGGGGTCCGAGGGGAGTCCAACGCAGAAGGTTTGGTTGAAATCGGGCCGGTGGTTTTGGAGAAAATGACCAAAAACCAAACAGGCGATTTTAAAAAGACGACAGGTACGCGCCTGTCGTCTTTTTTTGACCAAATTTTTTTTTTTTTTATACCAAAAATTAAAATTTCTCCAAACTCGGATATATCATCTGGGGGTCCGAGGGGAGTCCAACGCAGAAGGTTTGGTTGAAATCGGGCCGGTGGTTTTGGAGAAAATGACCAAAAACCAAACAGGCGATTTTAAAAAGACGACAGGTACGCGCCTGTCGTTTTTTTTTGACCAATTTTTTTTTTTTTTTTGACCAAAAATTAAAATTTCTCCAAACTCGGATATATCATCTGGGGGTCCGAGGGGAGTCCAACGCAGAAGGTTTGGTTGAAATCGGGCCGGTGGTTTTGGAGAAAATGACCAAAAACCAAACAGGCGATTTTAAAAAGACGACAGGTACGCGCCTGTCGTCTTTTTTTGACCAAATTTTTTTTTTTTTTATACCAAAAATTTAATTTTTTCCAAACTCTGATATATCATCTGGGGGTCCGAGGGGAGTCCAACGCAGAAGGTTTGGTTGAAATCGGGCCGGTGGTTTTGGAGAAAATGACCAAAAACCAAACAGGCGATTTTAAAAAGACGACAGGTACGCGCCTGTAGTCTTTTTTTGACCAATTTTTTTTTTTTTTTATACCAAAAATTTAAATTTCTCCAAACTCGGATATATCATCTGGGGGTCCGAGGGGAGTCCAACGCAGAAGGTTTGGTTGAAATCGGGCCGGTGGTTTTGGAGAAAATGACCAAAAACCAAACAGGCGATTTTAAAAAGACGACAGGTACGTGCCTGTCGTCTTTTTTTGACCAAATTTTTTTTTTTTTTGACCAAAAATTTAAATTTCTCCAAATTTCTCCAAACTCGGATATATCATCTGGGGGTCCGAGGGGAGTCCAACGCAGAAGGTTTGGTTGAAATCGGGCCGGTGGTTTTGGAGAAAATGACCAAAAACCAAACAGGCGATTTTAAAAAGACGACAGGTACGCGCCTGTCTTTTTTTGACCAATTTTTTTTTTTTTTTTGACCAAAAATTAAAATTTCTCCAAACTCGGATATATCATCTGGGGGTCCGAGGGGAGTCCAACGCAGAAGGTTTGGTTGAAATCGGGCCGGTGGTTTTGGAGAAAATGACCAAAAACCAAACAGGCGATTTTAAAAAGACGACAGGTACGCGCCTGTCGTCTTTTTTTGACCAAATTTTTTTTTTTTTTATACCAAAAATTAAAATTTCTCCAAACTCGGATATATCATCTGGGGGTCCGAGGGGAGTCCAACGCAGAAGGTTTGGTTGAAATCGGGCCGGTGGTTTTGGAGAAAATGACCAAAAACCAAACAGGCGATTTTAAAAAGACGACAGGTACGCGCCTGTCGTCTTTTTTTGACCAAATTTTTTTTTTTTTTATACCAAAAATTAAAATTTCTCCAAACTCGGATATATCATCTGGGGGTCCGAGGGGAGTCCAACGCAGAAGGTTTGGTTGAAATCGGGCCGGTGGTTTTGGAGAAAATGACCAAAAACCAAACAGGCGATTTTAAAAAGACGACAGGTACGCGCCTGTCGTCTTTTTTTGACCAAATTTTTTTTTTTTTTTGACCAAAAATTAAAATTTCTCCAAATTTCTCCAAACTCGGATATATCATCTGGGGGTCCGAGGGGAGTCCAACGCAGAAGGTTTGGTTGAAATCGGGCCGGTGGTTTTGGAGAAAATGACCAAAAACCAAACAGGCGATTTTAAAAAGACGACAGGTACGCGCCTGTCGTCTTTTTTTGACCAATTTTTTTTTTTTTTATACCAAAAATTAAAATTTCTCCAAACTCGGATATATCATCTGGGGGTCCGAGGGGAGTCCAACGCAGAAGGTTTGGTTGAAATCGGGCCGGTGGTTTTGGAGAAAATGACCAAAAACCAAACAGGCGATTTTAAAAAGACGACAGGTACGCGCCTGTCGTCTTTTTTTGACCAAATTTTTTTTTTTTTTATACCAAAAATTAAAATTTCTCCAAACTCGGATATATCATCTGGGGGTCCGAGGGGAGTCCAACGCAGAAGGTTTGGTTGAAATCGGGCCGGTGGTTTTGGAGAAAATGACCAAAAACCAAACAGGCGATTTTAAAAAGACGACAGGTACGCGCCTGTCGTCTTTTTTTGACCAAATTTTTTTTTTTTTTTGACCAAAAATTAAAATTTCTCCAAATTTCTCCAAACTCGGATATATCATCTGGGGGTCCGAGGGGAGTCCAACGCAGAAGGTTTGGTTGAAATCGGGCCGGTGGTTTTGGAGAAAATGACCAAAAACCAAACAGGCGATTTTAAAAAGACGACAGGTACGCGCCTGTCGTCTTTTTTTGACCAAATTTTTTTTTTTTTTTTACCAAAAATTAAAATTTCTCCAAACTCGGATATATCATCTGGGGGTCCGAGGGGAGTCCAACGCAGAAGGTTTGGTTGAAATCGGGCCGGTGGTTTTGGAGAAAATGACCAAAAACCAAACAGGCGATTTTAAAAAGACGACAGGTACGCGCCTGTCGTTTTTTTTTGACCAATTTTTTTTTTTTTTTTTACCAAAAATTAAAATTTCTCCAAACTCGGATATATCATCTGGGGGTCCGAGGGGAGTCCAACGCAGAAGGTTTGGTTGAAATCGGGCCGGTGGTTTTGGAGAAAATGACCAAAAACCAAACAGGCGATTTTAAAAAGACGACAGGTACGGGCCTGTCGTCTTTTTTTGACCAAATTTTTTTTTTTTTTTGACCAAAAATTAAAATTTCTCCAAATTTCTCCAAACTCGGATATATCATCTGGGGGTCCGAGGGGAGTCCAACGCAGAAGGTTTGGTTGAAATCGGGCCGGTGGTTTTGGAGAAAATGACCAAAAACCAAACAGGCGATTTTAAAAAGACGACAGGTACGCGCCTGTCGTCTTTTTTTGACCAATTTTTTTTTTTTTTATACCAAAAATTAAAATTTCTCCAAACTCGGATATATCATCTGGGGGTCCGAGGGGAGTCCAACGCAGAAGGTTTGGTTGAAATCGGGCCGGTGGTTTTGGAGAAAATGACCAAAAACCAAACAGGCGATTTTAAAAAGACGACAGGTACGCGCCTGTCGTCTTTTTTTGACCAAATTTTTTTTTTTTTTATACCAAAAATTAAAATTTCTCCAAACTCGGATATATCATCTGGGGGTCCGAGGGGAGTCCAACGCAGAAGGTTTGGTTGAAATCGGGCCGGTGGTTTTGGAGAAAATGACCAAAAACCAAACAGGCGATTTTAAAAAGACGACAGGTACGCGCCTGTCGTCTTTTTTTGACCAAATTTTTTTTTTTTTTATACCAAAAATTAAAATTTCTCCAAACTCGGATATATCATCTGGGGGTCCGAGGGGAGTCCAACGCAGAAGGTTTGGTTGAAATCGGGCCGGTGGTTTTGGAGAAAATGACCAAAAACCAAACAGGCGATTTTAAAAAGACGACAGGTACGCGCCTGTCATTTTTTTTTGACCAATTTTTTTTTTTTTTTGACCAAAAATTAAAATTTCTCCAAACTCGGATATATCATCTGGGGGTCCGAGGGGAGTCCAACGCAGAAGGTTTGGTTGAAATCGGGCCGGTGGTTTTGGAGAAAATGACCAAAAACCAAACAGGCGATTTTAAAAAGACGACAGGTACGCGCCTGTCGTCTTTTTTTGACCAAATTTTTTTTTTTTTTTTACCAAAAATTAAAATTTCTCCAAATTTCTCCAAACTCGGATATATCATCTGGGGGTCCGAGGGGAGTCCAACGCAGAAGGTTTGGTTGAAATCGGGCCGGTGGTTTTGGAGAAAATGACCAAAAACCAAACAGGCGATTTTAAAAAGACGACAGGTACGCGCCTGTCGTCTTTTTTTGACCAATTTTTTTTTTTTTTTGACCAAAAATTAAAATTTCTCCAAACTCGGATATATCATCTGGGGGTCCGAGGGGAGTCCAACGCAGAAGGTTTGGTTGAAATCGGGCCGGTGGTTTTGGAGAAAATGACCAAAAACCAAACAGGCGATTTTAAAAAGACGACAGGTACGCGCCTGTCGTCTTTTTTTGACCAAATTTTTTTTTTTTTATACCAAAAATTAAAATTTCTCCAAACTCGGATATATCATCTGGGGGTCCGAGGGGAGTCCAACGCAGAAGGTTTGGTTGAAATTGGGCCGGTGGTTTTGGAGAAAATGACCAAAAACCAAACAGGCGATTTTAAAAAGACGACAGGTACGCGCCTGTCGTCTTTTTTTGACCAATTTTTTTTTTTTTTTTTACCAAAAATTAAAATTTCTTCAAATTTCTCCAAACTCGGATATATCATCTGGGGGTCCGAGGGGAGTCCAACGCAGAAGGTTTGGTTGAAATCGGGCCGGTGGTTTTGGAGAAAATGACCAAAAACCAAACAGGCGATTTTAAAAAGACGACAGGTTCACGCCTGTCGTCTTTTTTTGACCAAATTTTTTTTTTTTTTTGACCAAAAATTAAAATTTCTCCAAATTTCTCCAAACTCGGATATATCATCTGGGGGTCCGAGGGGAGTCCAACGCAGAAGGTTTGGTTGAAATCGGGCCGGTGGTATTGGAGAAAATGACCAAAAACCAAACAGGCGATTTTAAAAAGACGACAGGTATGCGCCTGTCGTCTTTTTTTGACCAAATTTTTTTTTTTTTTATACCAAAAATTAAAATTTCTCCAAACTCGGATATATCATCTGGGGGTCCGAGGGGAGTCCAACGCAGAAGGTTTGGTTGAAATCGGGCCGGTGGTTTTGGAGAAAATGACCAAAAACCAAACAGGCGATTTTAAAAAGACGACAGGTACGCGCCTGTCGTCTTTTTTTGACCAATTTTTTTTTTTTTTTTTGACCAAAAATTTAATTTTTTCCAAACTCTGATATATCATCTGGGGGTCCGAGGGGAGTCCAACGCAGAAGGTTTGGTTGAAATCGGGCCGGTGGTATTGGAGAAAATGACCAAAAACCAAACAGGCGATTTTAAAAAGACGACAGGTATGCGCCTGTCGTCTTTTTTTGACCAAATTTTTTTTTTTTTTATACCAAAAATTAAAATTTCTCCAAACTCGGATATATCATCTGGGGGTCCGAGGGGAGTCCAACGCAGAAGGTTTGGTTGAAATCGGGCCGGTGGTTTTGGAGAAAATGACCAAAAACCAAACAGGCGATTTTAAAAAGACGACAGGTACGCGCCTGTCGTCTTTTTTTGACCAAATTTTTTTTTTTTTTATACCAAAAATTAAAATTTCTCCAAACTCGGATATATCATCTGGGGGTCCGAGGGGAGTCCAACGCAGAAGGTTTGGTTGAAATCGGGCCGGTGGTTTTGGAGAAAATGACCAAAAACCAAACAGGCGATTTTAAAAAGACGACAGGTACGCGCCTGTCGTTTTTTTTTGACCAATTTTTTTTTTTTTTTTGACCAAAAATTAAAATTTCTCCAAACTCGGATATATCATCTGGGGGTCCGAGGGGAGTCCAACGCAGAAGGTTTGGTTGAAATCGGGCCGGTGGTTTTGGAGAAAATGACCAAAAACCAAACAGGCGATTTTAAAAAGACGACAGGTACGCGCCTGTCGTCTTTTTTTGACCAAATTTTTTTTTTTTTTATACCAAAAATTAAATTTCTCCAAACTCGGATATATCATCTGGGGGTCCGAGGGGAGTCAACGCAGAAGGTTTGGTTGAAATCGGGCCGGTGGTTTTGGACAAAATGACCAAAAACCAAACAGGCGATTTTAAAAAGACGACAGGTACGCGCCTGTCGTCTTTTTTTGACCAATTTTTTTTTTTTTTTTGACCAAAAATTAAAATTTCTCCAAACTCGGATATATCATCTGGGGGTCCGAGGGGAGTCCAACGCAGAAGGTTTGGTTGAAATCGGGCCGGTGGTTTTGGAGAAAATGACCAAAAACCAAACAGGCGATTTTAAAAAGACGACAGGTACGCGCCTGTCGTCTTTTTTTGACCAATTTTTTTTTTTTTTTATACCAAAAATTAAAATTTCTCCAAACTCGGATATATCATCTGGGGGTCCGAGGGGAGTCCAACGCAGAAGGTTTGGTTGAAATCGGGCCGGTGGTTTTGGAGAAAATGACCAAAAACCAAACAGGCGATTTTAAAAAGACGACAGGTACGCGCCTGTCGTCTTTTTTTGACCAAATTTTTTTTTTTTTTTTGACCAAAAATTAAAATTTCTCCAAACTCGGATATATATCTGGGGGGTCCGAGGGGAGTCCAACGCAGAAGGTTTGGTTGAAATCGGGCCGGTGGTTTTGGAGAAAATGACCAAAAACCAAACAGGCGATTTTAAAAAGACGACAGGTACGCGCCTGTCGTTTTTTTTTGACCAATTTTTTTTTTTTTTTTTTTGACCAAAATTAAATTTCTCCAAACTCGGATATATCATCTGGGGGTCCGAGGGAGTCCAACGCAGAAGGTTTGGTTGAAATCGGGCCGGTGGTTTTGGAGAAAATGACCAAAAACCAAACAGGCGATTTTAAAAAGACGACAGGTACGCGCCTGTCGTCTTTTTTTGACCAAATTTTTTTTTTTTTTTATACCAAAAATTAAAATTTCTCCAAACTCGGATATATCATCTGGGGGTCCGAGGGGAGTCCAACGCAGAAGGTTTGGTTGAAATCGGGCCGGTGGTTTTGGAGAAAATGACCAAAAAACCAAACAGGCGATTTTAAAAAGACGACAGGTACGCGCCTGTCGTCTTTTTTTGACCAATTTTTTTTTTTTTTATACCAAAAATTAAATTTCTCCAAACTCGGATATATCATCTGGGGGTCCGAGGGGAGTCCAACGCAGAAGGTTTGGTTGAAATCGGGCCGGTGGTTTTGGAGAAAATGACCAAAAACCAAACAGGCGATTTTAAAAAGACGACAGGTACGCGCCTGTCGTCTTTTTTTGACCAATTTTTTTTTTTTTTTATACCAAAAATTAAAATTTCTCCAAACTCGGATATATCATCTGGGGGTCCGAGGGGAGTCCAACGCAGAAGGTTTGGTTGAAATCGGGCCGGTGGTTTTGGAGAAAATGACCAAAAACCAAACAGGCGATTTTAAAAAGACGACAGGTACGCGCCTGTCGTCTTTTTTTGACCAATTTTTTTTTTTTTATACCAAAAATTAAATTTCTCCAAACTCGGATATATCATCTGGGGGTCCGAGGGGAGTCCAACGCAGAAGGTTTGGTTGAAATCGGGCCGGTGGTTTTGGAGAAAATGACCAAAAACCAAACAGGCGATTTTAAAAAGACGACAGGTACGCGCCTGTCGTCTTTTTTTGACCAATTTTTTTTTTTTTTTTACCAAAAATTAAAATTTCTCCAAACTCGGATATATCATCTGGGGGTCCGAGGGGAGTCCAACGCAGAAGGTTTGGTTGAAATCGGGCCGGTGGTTTTGGAGAAAATGACCAAAAACCAAACAGGCGATTTTAAAAAGACGACAGGTACGCGCCTGTCGTCTTTTTTTGACCAAATTTTTTTTTTTTTTTATACCAAAAATTAAAATTTCTCCAAACTCGGATATATCATCTGGGGGTCCGAGGGGAGTCCAACGCAGAAGGTTTGGTTGAAATCGGGCCGGTGGTTTTGGAGAAAATGACCAAAACCAAACAGGCGATTTTAAAAAGACGACAGGTACGCGCCTGTCGTCTTTTTTTGACCAAATTTTTTTTTTTTTTTACCAAAAATTAAAATTTCTCCAAACTCGGATATATCATCTGGGGGTCCGAGGGGAGTCCAACGCAGAAGGTTTGGTTGAAATCGGGCCGGTGGTTTTGGAGAAAATGACCAAAAACCAAACAGGCGATTTTAAAAAGACGACAGGTACGCGCCTGTCGTCTTTTTTTGACCAAATTTTTTTTTTTTTTTTTACCAAAAATTAAAATTTCTCCAAACTCGGATATATCATCTGGGGGTCCGAGGGGAGTCCAACGCAGAAGGTTTGGTTGAAATCGGGCCGGTGGTTTTGGAGAAAATGACCAAAAACCAAACAGGCGATTTTAAAAGACGACAGGCGCGTACCTGTCGTCTTTTTTTGACCAATTTTTTTTTTTTTTTTACCAAAAATTAAAATTTCTCCAAACTCGGATATATCATCTGGGGGTCCGAGGGGAGTCCAACGCAGAAGGTTTGGTTGAAATCGGGCCGGTGGTTTTGGAGAAAATGACCAAAAACCAAACAGGCGATTTTAAAAAGACGACAGGTACGCGCCTGTCGTCTTTTTTTGACCAAATTTTTTTTTTTTTGACCAAAATTAAAATTTCTCCAAACTCGGATATATCATCTGGGGGTCCGAGGGGAGTCCAACGCAGAAGGTTTGGTTGAAATCGGGCCGGTGGTTTTGGAGAAAATGACCAAAAACCAAACAGGCGATTTTAAAAAGACGACAGGTACGCGCCTGTCGTCTTTTTTTGACCAAATTTTTTTTTTTTTTTTACCAAAAATTAAAATTTTTCCAAATTTCTCCAAACTCGGATATATCATCTGGGGGTCCGAGGGGAGTCCAACGCAGAAGGTTTGGTTGAAATCGGGCCGGTGGTTTTGGAGAAAATGACCAAAAACCAAACAGGCGATTTTAAAAAGACGACAGGTACGCGCCTGTCGTCTTTTTTTGACCAATTTTTTTTTTTTTTTTTGACCAAAAAATAAAAATTTCTCCAAACTCGGATATATCATCTGGGGGTCCGAGGGGAGTCCAACGCAGAAGGTTTGGTTGAAATCGGGCCGGTGGTTTTGGAGAAAATGACCAAAAACCAAACAGGCGATTTTAAAAAGACGACAGGTACGCGCCTGTCGTCTTTTTTTGACCAAATTTTTTTTTTTTTATACCAAAAATTAAATTTCTCCAAACTCGGATATATCATCTGGGGGTCCGAGGGGAGTCCAACGCAGAAGGTTTGGTTGAAATCGGGCGGTGGTTTTGGAGAAAATGACCAAAAACCAAACAGGCGATTTTAAAAAGACGACAGGTACGCGCCTGTCGTCTTTTTTTGACCAATTTTTTTTTTTTTTTGACAAAAAATTAAAATTTCTCCAAACTCGGATATATCATCTGGGGGTCCGAGGGGAGTCCAACGCAGAAGGTTTGGTTGAAATCGGGCGGTGGTTTTGGAGAAAATGACCAAAAACCAAACAGGCGATTTTATAAAGACGACAGGTACGCCTGTCGTCTTTTTTTGACCAAATTTTTTTTTTTTTTTGACCAAAATTAAAATTTAAAATTTCTCCAAACTCGGATATATCATCTGGGGGTCCGAGGGGAGTCCAACGCAGAAGGTTTGGTTGAAATCGGGCCGGTGGTTTTGGAGAAAATGACCAAAAACCAAACAGGCGATTTTAAAAAGACGACAGGTACGCGCCTGTCGTCTTTTTTTGACCAATTTTTTTTTTTTTATACCAAAAATTAAAATTTCTCCAAACTCGGATATATCATCTGGGGGTCCGAGGGGAGTCCAACGCAGAAGGTTTGGTTGAATCGGGCCGGTGGTTTTGGAGAAAATGACCAAAAACCAAACAGGCGATTTTAAAAAGACGACAGGTCGCGCCTGTCGTTTTTTTTTGACCAATTTTTTTTTTTTTTTTGACCAAAAATTAAAATTTCTCCAAACTCGGATATATCATCTGGGGGTCCGAGGGGAGTCCAACGCAGAAGGTTTGGTTGAAATCGGGCCGGTGGTTTTGGAGAAAATGACCAAAAACCAAACAGGCGATTTTAAAAAGACGACAGGTACGCGCCTGTCGTCTTTTTTTGACCAAATTTTTTTTTTTTTTATACCAAAATTAAAATTAAATTTCTCCAAACTCGGATATATCATCTGGGGGTCCGAGGGGAGTCCAACGCAGAAGGTTTGGTTGAAATCGGGCCGGTGGTTTTGGAGAAAATGACCAAAAACCAAACAGGCGATTTTAAAAGACGACAGGTACGCGCCTGTCGTCTTTTTTTGACCAATTTTTTTTTTTTTTTTGACCAAAAATTAAAATTTCTCCAAACTCGGATATATCATCTGGGGGTCCGAGGGGAGTCCAACGCAGAAGGTTTGGTTGAAATCGGGCCGGTGGTTTTGGAGAAAATGACCAAAAACCAAACAGGCGATTTTAAAAAGACGACAGGTACGCGCCTGTCGTCTTTT